>NC_034610.1:275729-336743 GCF_900095145.1 Mus pahari
GGCAGAGGCAGAGGCAGAGGCAGAGGCAGAGGCAGAGGCAGAGGCAGAGGCAGAGGCAGAGGCAGAGGCAGAGGCAGAGGCAGAGGTGGCGGCGGAGGCGGCGGAGGCGGCGGCGGAGGCGGAGGCGGAGGCGGCGGCGGAGGCGGAGGCGGAGGCAGAGGCAACAAACCAAAACAACAACAACAAAACCAACAAACAAAGAACAAACCAACTGACCAAACAAAAATCCACTCATAGGACCCCAGTGGAGAACGGTCCACTCTGTTGCAACCCGGGTGCTGATGTGAGTGATTTCTGTTTTGAGGGTGTTCTAATTCTCGTATTTGAGTCTACTGGAAGACTAAGGCCAGATCCCATTTTCACAGTCTCTCATCTTGGACTGCAATCTTGTTGGTGCCCAGTGTGATTGAATGGCTTTTTTATGGACTGTAGAAAAGTGAGCAGGACAACATCATTTGACAACTTAGCATAGTGCCTTGAAGAAAACAGTTATTCAGCACATACTTCTTGAATGAAATCTTTAACAAACAAGTGTCCCTGATATAGCCACTGTCACTGTAAAGTGCTAACTCTTGTGTCCTTGAATTTTGTCTCTGGATATATGAACCCCTGTGGGAGTCCCAGGGAAGACTGGTTTACTCCAAATGGAAGCTAAATTGGCTGACAGGACCACAGCCCAGGGAATACAGTGGACCAAATGGATGCAGCTTAATTCTACCTCTGGCTATTGATTTCTTTCTTGCTTTGTAGGAATCGGCCAGTATGTATATAGATAGGAGGTTCAGTGGAAGCTTGTTATTTTCATTGTAATGAGTCAACTCTTTGTCAGGAATGGCAGCTTTTTCCAACACTGTACAGTTCATTGGGTGACTGGCTTTTCTTTTCAGAGAGGAACAGAAAGATGGTTACAGAAGCCATACAGTTTGCCATAATGTAGTCTTACCTAATGCCTGGAAGTGGCCTCCCAGTGCCTTAGATCATTGTCTCTTGAAACTCTAAAGGGCAATGAGACTGATTTGCTAAGTCAGCTATCTGGGAGTAGTGATCTTTGATGGGTTTAGTCAGATACAGCAATCCTGAGGCACATGATGGGAGTTAATGGAGACCAGAGCCTCATTTCTCACTTCCAGGCCTGGAAAATTTCCCATGAACTGCATTGTTTGACTCCTAGCACTGAGTCCTGAGAATTGATAAGCTACTGAGCTGATAACAGGCCAGAGCAGTAGTTCTCAACCTGCGGGTCACAACCCCTCTGGCAAACCTCTATCTTCAAAATATATTCACATTGCAGTTCATAACAATAGCAAAATTACAGTTATAATGCATCAACGAATATAGTTTTATGGTTGGGGTGGGGTCACCACAACATGAGGGACAGTACTACAGGGCCGCAGCATTAGGAAGGCCAAGAAGCACTAGGGGAAAGCAAACCCAGGAACTTTGAAGCAGATTCTTCAAGGTGGCACAGGGGAATGGATTAACTCATAAGGGAGTGTGACTCTGAATCTGCCTGTTAGTGTGCTTAGGCTGCCAAGTTTCCACTTAGGGTACAGACTGATATTCTGTTCTCTTGACCAGTAATTTGGTCTTTTCAGTTCCTGGTCTTATGGACTGTGAATTATAAGGGAAGTGTCCATCTTTGGTGAGTTTCATACCTGTGGTGGCTTGATAAGCATAGCCTTCATAGACTCATGTATTGGAATGCGTGGCCACAGGGAGTGACACTATTAAGAGATACAGCCTTGTTGGAAGAAGTGCATCACTGTGGAGGTGGGCTTTGAGGTCTCCTACACTCAAGCTATGCCCATTGTGGGACACAGTCTGCTGCTTTTAGATCCAGATCCGGAACTCTCAGCTCCTTCTCCAGCACCATGTCTGCCTGGACACTGCCATGCTTCTCACCATGTTGATAATGGACTAAACCTCTGAACCCATAAGCCAGCCCCAATAAAATGTTTTTCTTTATAAGAGTTGTCTTGGTCATGATGTCTCTTCACAGCAATAAAACCCAAAGTAAGGCAATACCTGATTATTCCTAATAAGCAGCAGCACCTTGAATTCCATAGACTCAATAGACGGAGTCTGTTAAAACCTGTAGTTATAAGACGCTGTCATATCTAGCCTGTTGCAAAACCCCACTGTACTGCAGAGTACATCCACTTTACTGAAGGCAGGTCTTGATCCAGCTTGATGAGGGCCAATCTATTCACATGGCACTGGGGAAAATAGGAATGGGGGATGGTGAATCACAGCAGAGTGTTCTTGGTGACAACTAATGGTCTCACTTGGAACCAAGTTCATGTGGGAGGTCTCATGGATCTTTTCTTCATCTCTAATATGTGCAGGCTTGGTATCACTGTGCTCTAAGATCAACCCCTCCTCCCTTCATTTTGGTCCACAGTTGATGGGATAGAACAACTTCCCCTCATTTTTTAACTTCAGTCCTGGTGATATGCTGGGGAAGCAGGCTGTTGTGAGATAAAATCATGTTGAATTGCTAGTGACCTGATGGGTAAGTTTTCTAGTTAACCATGTATTGCTTATTGCTTTAAATGCCATGTATAAGCAACTGAGATAGACGCTCTGAAGACAAAGAGGAGCTCTTCTCTTTCAAAGCTGCTAAAATCTAGTAAGGGAAACCTTCATAGCTCACATCTGTAATCTCAGCAAGTGAGAGGTGGATGCAGGAGGAGCTGGAAGGTCAGATCTAGTCTTAGCTGTACAGTGAGTTCAGGGCCAGCCTGTGGTACATGAAACCCTGTGTTAAATAAAAAGCAACCAAACAAAATAGAAATGTATATGTCTAGAATTTTATTCTACTCCCTTGACAGTCAGAGTACACTGCAGAAAGTGAGTCAGGAAGACCATAAGAGTAGGAAGACAGGGAAAGAGGTTTCAGAATACTATCTTCTAAATAGGATGTGGGCATGGAAACTATGAACTCACAGTGGCTGTGCATGCTGCCATTGGGTTAACAGTGGGACCTTCTATCAGTCAGCTATGGGGGGTGAGTAATGACCCATGTGACCCTGTCACATACTGTTGATCTGTTGACAACTGATAGATTCTGGGAGAAGGAGGGAAAGTACAGTATTTAACTGTATAGCTACTGGTAAGCCCAGTAGGCTCCTATGGCTACTTCCAAACCCAGAATCACATAAATGACTCTAATTAAAATCTGTGAGATACTACATAAAAAAACAAAACCAGTAAATAGATAAAAAGGAATGTACATATATGAAACTATGAAATAACAATATTAATTTTAAAAGTCCAATTAATAGGAAACAGAAAAGGGGGGAAATAATCCCAAGACAGTTGACTAAATGAGAGTGGTAAGTGGGCTGGGGAGAATTAACTCTATAAGGGGAAAGTAGGTACGTGGGGAAGGCTTCATGGAAGAGGGGCCACTTGAGCTGGGTGTTGAGGGGTAATCGGGTTCTCCTAGGAGGCATTTGTAGGGAGCATAATGTATGCATGAATATACATAGAATAAAATCTGTTACGTTCATATGAAAGCACATAACATTAATTGTCATATCACATGCTGAGACACAACATCATTGTCACTAGACAACATAGGATGTGAAAAATCATATATTTCATAGTGTTTGTGTTAGTAAAATAGCTGTCTGTCAAGCCATTTGTGAAACAGAATAATTTTGAGATATGAGTATCTTCAGTATGTTCTATTTGGATGCACTCCAGAGAAGTTCAATTCAATTTTCTATCATACCATTGATCCACCTAAATTGATATCAAAGTGAATTGTGTTCTTTTGTCAATATGAGATTTATTCCATGTGGCAGGCCATCTTGACTGGTAGACCAGATGACTAAATATTTTCTTGGTACCATTTATGTCTTGGGGGGGTGGCAATTTCAGCTATCTCTTGTGGTTTTAAATTATTAGTAAAGGGAATGGGTGGGTTTCATGTTTGTATAAACTGGGCAAGGTGGCATATGCCTCTAATCTCAGCTCTTGGGAGCAGAGGCAGGAGGATCTCTGTGACTTTGAAGCTAGCATGGTTGTCTACAAGATCCAGGCCAATCAGGGCTGTTTAAAACAAACAAACAAAATAAACAACCAAATATTTGTTTACATTTATTTATTGTTTGCATGTATATACACAGGGACATCAGAGGACAACCTGTGTGTGTGTGGGGGGGTCAGTTTTATTTTTTATTGTTTTGTTTTGTTTTGTTGGGTTTTTCCGAGACAATGTTTCTCTGTATAGCCATGGCTGTCCTGGAACTCACTCTGTAGACCAGGCTGGTCTTGGACTCAGAAATCTGCCTGCCTCTGCCTCCCAAGTGCTGGGATTAAAGGCGTGTGTCACCACCACCCAACTCAGTTTTATCTTTCCACTGTGTGGTTCCAAGAGACATAACTCAGGTTATAGGGCCTGGTAACAAGTGTCTTTATTTGCTAGTTGAAGTTTTGTTTTTTTGTTTTGTTTGTTTGTTTTTCTTTGTTGTTAGTTTGATTTTGAGACAAGATCTCACTTTGTAGGCAGGCTGGGCTTGAACTTTGAGCATCCTTCCTACCTCAGTCCCAGTGTTAGGATTACTGGTATGAACCACTGTACTTGGCTTATGATATTTTTAGAAGGACTATACCAGTTGTGCTATCCTGGGCCTTCAAGTTAAAGCTATTATCCCCATGAAGACACACCTCACTATCTAGTTGTATCCTTATAGAATGCACATGAATAATCAAGTATCTGCCAGTGGTGACTATTTCCAATGAAAGGTTGTCGAGCCCATTTGTGCTTAGAACATTTCGTTTGTTCTAACCACATAGTCAAGTACTTCCATGCTTTCTCACATCCAATGCTTACAGTAATGGATAGCATTGCCATCCTATAGGTTCGAAAACTAGAGGCCAGAAGTTTATGAAAGCAGGGTCTGCATGGCAGAGTCAGGCTCCATTGTCATTGTTCTGTCAACAATGGAGAGTCTCCAGTGCATCTTCAGTACCTAATGTGGCCCATGCTGGGCCTTTACGTCTACAGTTCAGAAATCCAGAATCTGAGCATCATTGTTAGCATTGGTGAAATCTATACAACTATTCCAAAAGCTGAAAAGCTCTGCAATCTAAAACTGTGGTTCTGAGAATTTGGGACATTCCTCTCTGCCTACTGTGTGTGTCAGAGACAGTTCTGTCAGGCCTTAACCTAAGTCAAGTCTCTCAATGGGAAGGATCCAAGGTGGGAGAGCCGCTGAACTCAGGAACAGAAGCCTAGCCTGAGCACTATAACACGACCCCAGTTCTAAACAAAAAAAAGAAACAGACAGACAATTGTAAGCCCACCCCCCCTCCTCCCTCTCCAAAGGCTGTTTGGTGGAGGGTGTGGGGAGTTGTTTCTGGTGTGGTGATTAATGGGCCATGAGTACATCCCTGGGGAGCATGCCAGACACAGGTTTCACTCTCTGTAATCTGAGAGGACCTGTTTGCCAAGAATAAAACCTAATCCTCAGACATTCCTCCGCGCCACAACTGTGGGTTCTACTTTGTAATCCACGGTAACTCTGAGCCGTGCCGGCCTCACTAGAGCCCTGACTAGACTCTGCCTCGGGGATCTTCTCTCTCACCTTGGGCTCACCCAGCCATTAATGCTCTTCTATTTCAAAGTGGTCCCTTGTCGCTGGATGTCTGATGATCTGTCTGCCTACCCAGCAGGTCTTTCTCTAGGGTATTTTCCTAACGGCTTCTCTCTGTTTGAATGAAGCTCAGTGTGACCGCAGACATTGTTGTACACTCTAAGCCTAGCTACTGGAGTAAGTTCACCATGCCCATCTCTTTATGCTCTATTTGCCTATTATCTGCCTTTGCATCAGTCAACTTATCATCTATGTCTAGCTACCTCATTTTTGTCTCCCTGCCTACCCATTTGTGCCTCCCCTTTCCTCCCTCTCCTTACCCATCATCTTCTCTTCATCCCTGGCCTATCATCATCTGTCCACACTCACTGGGTCCCTCTCATCAGTGGGAAGTTATGGGACGAAACAGTAAACCTTCTCTCCAGTTAGGACTGGGGAAGACCCTCAGATTTTCTTTATAGTTAATCATTTTACCCTGTACACATTTGTTCATAGACGTTCTTTTTTTTCCCCTCTCAAGTCTGTGATATAGCATAGTGCGGAGACATTGACTTTTAACCACAAAACTCAAATTGTGAAAAACTGTTTCTCGCTCCTTCTGTCTCTTTGATGTTGTTGGATGCAGGGCTGAGTGACTGACCGATACCTCTTTAGCCAGCTTTTCGTGGATGAATGAATGACTAAGTGTTATCTACACATGGCTCCCTACTTAAGGGTAAGTTTGAGACACTACGTCTCACAGGCTGTGAAAGTCTGTCAGTCTGGTCTTCTTGCAGAATGACCACATTCCTGTGTGGCTGTGGAGTGTTCGGGAGGGGGAGTTTAGGGGGAGGGCAGTGGATTCCCCACTGCTGATACAGAGGATCTGGCAGGCATGGGCTCCAGTCTGAGTAAATTATCACAAAGGCACTTGGCTGGATGATCTGCTCATGTGGAATTCTGGCCCGTTCCTCTCTAGGACTCCAGATGGAGAAGAAGGAGCCAATGAGCAGAGTCTTAGATGTTAGATACTGATTGGCCCATGTTCAAACTCCACAGTAAGTAGAACCCCTCCCCCACACCTGAGAACATCTAGAAAGTACAGTTTCTGGCTGGAGTTGTAGTGTCAGGTAAGCCCCAAGCTCTAGACATAAAGAATCCACCAAGGTGTGATAAGACTTCCATTGTGTGGTTTAGGCTGTGTCCCCCTCATCTTCCCCAGTAGATGTGTTGCTGGAGGGGCTGACACTCAAGGCAGTATATGGGCAAGGCTGCAGGGAAGCTGGGAGGGTCTGCAACCCTGCGGCTTTGCAGACTGGCACTCACAAAACAACCTCCCAGCATTGCTGGAAGTGTACAAAATTAGCTCTCAGCTCGTGGATCTACCTCCAAGGGTCCGGAAACCACCAATCCAATAATCTTGCAATTCCGGTTCTGTCACCCTATCTTAATTTTCTGTTGAATGCTGGTCCCTCCCTGATAGGTGCTTTGCTTGTTTATCCATTCATGTATTTGTGTATTGATTTTTTTATCTTTGTTGGAACTAGAGGTTCTGACTAGTTCATTGCTGCTTGGTTCTAGAGCCTATATTTATGCATGGTGCATAACAGGGGTGTACGTGTGTGTGTGTGTGTGTGTGTGTGTGTGTGTGTGTGGTGATGTGACCATGTGTCTCCATGTGGGTCAGAGGTCAACCTAAGGAGCTGTCTGTTTTAATTTTTATTGAGACCCTGCCCTGGCTTGCTGACTTAGCTAGGCTCAATGGCCAATGAGCTCAAGAGACCAACATGTTTTCACCCCTAGGATCCAGCACTGGGACTATAGGCTGTGCACACCTGATTTTTTTTTTTCTGCTTCACACAAACTCTGGGGGTTGAACTGTGCTGTGGAATACTGTTCTCTGAACACAGTAGCCATCATTCTCAGAACAACTGGGTTACAAAGACCCCTGAGCCCAGCTTTATTGATTGTTGACCTTCCCTTACAGAAGTAAGGAGTGGAGACAGGGAGGGTCACAGAGCCTTCACCTGAGACTCCAGCCATCCCCCTAACCCTGCACCTTCTGGTCACTTGTGTGGAATTCTGTCCTAATTTCATATGACTCTGGAGTCATAGGAACTCTGGAAATATTAGGTTTTGGAGCCTGTGGAAGACTAATTGAAGTGAGAGGACTCCATCAATTACCCCTGGATAAGTCACCATCCATGTTGGGGACAGACTTTTGGGTGGTATTGCTGCTTTGTGTGTGTGTGTGGGGGGGTCATCTGTGTTTCTGTGAGTAATCCCTCACATACGTTCCATAAACACACTCAAGTGTAGGTTGAAGGTTTTGTGGCTGGGTTGGTGTCCCACTCCTTCCACTGGAGTTGAGGCTTTGGCTGGTTACAGAAGATGGCTGGTTCAGGCTCCATGTCCCCCATTACTAGGAGTCTTTGCTAGGGTTACTCTTGTAGATTCTATGGAGTTTCCATTACACTAGGTTTCCACTGTGTTCCTGAAATGCGCCCCCACCCCCAATTCCAGTCTATTCTCCCTTCCTTCCCCTGCCACCTGATCCTTTCTGTCCTCAATCCTACCTGTCCCCAGTCCACCCACAAAAATCTATTTCTCCTTCCCAAGGAGATCCATGCATCCCCCATTAAGCCCATCAAAAAGACCAGAAAGACTTCATCCAGCAATTATGGGAACAGATGCAGAGTCCTAGTACCAAACACTAGGCAGAGCTTGGGGAATTCTGCAGAGTCGGGGAGGGGAGGATTGGAGGAACCAGAGAGGTTGGGGACTCACCATGAGAACAAGGCCATAATCAACTGACTGGGACTCATGGGAATGCACAGAGCTAGGGAAACTGTAGGGGTTTGACATAGGTTTTCTGCATATATGTTAGGGCTGAATAGTGTGGGGGCAGGACCGAGGACGGGGGAGTAGGGGCTGAGAGGGAACATCCCAGGAAATCTGACTCCAGAGACCAGCATCAGGATGCAGATCTGAGTTTATTGCCCAGCCCATTCACTTATATACAGTGTTTGAACCGATCTAAATCCTCGGCCAATCGTATCTCGATGCACTGCACTCCAAATGAAAGCCCTGACTAATGGGGTAACTCAGAGGGAGGGGGAAGAGCACTTCTGTGAAGATGGGGTTCCTTTTTGCTGACTCAGGTGTGCTGGCAGTCAATTTAGATCTAGTGCCTTGGAGCACAGATCAGGGCTCTTCCAGGAATCTCAGGAAGCCTGCGCTGTCTCCATCTCCCACCCACTTTTTTCCTCCACAAGGTTGACTCCACATCCTCCACAGAATAGCTTGGTATTCTTGTGCGATTCCTAACTGGGAGTGGGGGTGGGGGGGATGTCCCTGACTCTTTTGCCTACCGCGGGGCCCTTTTCCTTCCGACCGGTTGCCTTGGTCCTGCCTTGATTTGATGTTATATGCCTGGTTTTATTGTAGCTTGTTATATGATGTTTGGTTGGTGTTCCTGTTCTTTTCTGAGGGGAGATGCGGATCGGAGGTAGGAGGGTTAGACCTGGGGAGAAGGGAGGTGGAGTGGATAGGCTAGGATGAAGGGAGGAAAGGAAACTGTGGTCAGGATGTAATATATTAGAGAATTAAAAACCCACAATTATTAAACAAACAAACAAAAAATAAAACAAAAAAACATACCACCAAACCAAAACAAACCAACTTGGTACATTTAATTTGGATTTATTAACTTATAGAAAAAAATTCCTGGGAAGGAAGGCTTATGAAGAATTGGTTTTAGGTTTTAATTTTTGTCATATAATACTTGCCTATTCTTAGAAAAGTAACTAGTTGTTAAATTAACAAGGTCTGGGGCTACAAGATGGCTCAGTGGGTAAAGGTGCCTGCCACCCAGTCTGACCTGAGTCCCAGGGCTCACATTGTAGAAGAGAACCACTTCTGCGAGTTGTCTTCTGATCTCCACATGTGGCCTGTGGTTTGGACACTCACATGCAAGTACACACACACACACACACACACACACACACACACACACACACACACACGGAGGTTGTTTAAAAAGTCAATGACTTTTTTTGCTTGTTATATGATACAAGATAACACTTGAACTTGTAAATAAGATAACATTTGAATCTTATGAATATTCATGATATAAACCTAATTTCCATAACGATCCATTCCTTAAGGCTTTTTTTTCCTTCTTTCTTTCTGCACATCTGAGATCTTTGAAACACTCAGAAAGTTTCTATTTTGAAATTTAGATTTACCCTGTCTGGCTTTAAAATGGTACATTGTTCAAGTTTAAGTTTTCTTTGACTCAGAGATTTTGAAGTTATTTCTAGTTTGCTTTAAAAGTTAAAAATGTATTCCTTACTCAATAAATAGCAGCAATTTTGGGAGCCTATGCAGCGTGTCCCCTGTCACCTCCAGGGCCTCCTTAGAGCTAGAGGCAGGAACCTGTGGCTAGTGGGCTGTGTGGCTCCATTGCCCTGTACTCCTGATGCTGAGGAATTCCCTTGAGCCCGAAGCAGCCTGGCTTGGGAATTCCTTAGAAGGCTGCCCGAGGGAGACTACAGGCAGAGGTTCCCGACACTTTTGTTTGATGGACAGGGATCGCACGTGGGGTGGTTTTACTGTTTGCATATATTCACTATATAAAATAATGAATTTCTTGATGGTATTTTCTTGTGTGCATGTGATCTTTTTGATCGTTTATATCTCTCCATTAGCCTCTTTTACCTCCTCTCTTCCTGGGGGGACTGTTTCTTCTTCACAAGGAGCTTCCTTCCTATTTGCACGGCTTTAAAAAAAAGTCTAGATTGCACCTATGAGGAAGCATGTGATGTTTTGTCTCTGGAAGTCTGGGCTTATTTCACTTGACATGGTGATCGCTAGTTCTGTCCATGTTTCCACAAATGACTTGATTTCATTCTTAAAGCCGAACAAAACTCCACTGAGTATAGGCAGATACCATGTTTTCGTTGATCTTTCTGTCAGTTGCTAGACTCCTACTCTGCTTGCATAGCTTGGCTATGGGAGGAGTACTGTAAACGCGGATGCTTAGGTATATCCTTCAAGTGCTGCCTGAGGTTCCTCTGGGTGTGTGCTGGGTCACAGGACTGCTTCTGCTTTTCCGAGCTTGCTCTTCTCTCAGCAGGGACTGTGCTGCTTCTGGCAGAAAGACTGAGACCGCGGCACATGGTCTTCTTTCATCTTTACTTCCACTCCACCATAAACACCCTCTGTAGCTCATTTATCCCCTAATCATGCATTCAAGAACACGTTTACTGGACATTCATACCATGCTAGCAAGTTGGGTTTTTTTGTTGTTTTGTTTTGTTTTGTTTTGTTTTCGAGACAGGGTTTCTCTGTGTAGCCCTGGCTGTCCTGGAACTCACTTTGTAGACCGGGCTGGCCTCAAACTCAGAAATCCNCCTGCCTCTGCCTTCCAAGTGCTGGGATTAAAGACATGCGCTACCACGCCCGGCTTATGCTAGCAAGTTTTAAAGCAATAAGTCTTTCTAGCAATAAATGATCTTAACAAGATCTTAGTTATATGTGATTTCCATTCATTTTTAAAGTTTTTTGTTTATGTGTATGAGTATTTCGTCTGAATTTATGTGTAAACACTATGTGCATGCAATGCCCACAGAGACCAGAAGGCTTTAGATGCCCTGGAATTGTAGTTACAGACAGCTGTGACCCACCCTGTGGGTAGGGAATCAAATATGGGTTCTCCCAGTGCTCTTAACCCCTGGGCTTATCTCTCCAACTTCCAATTTACATTCGTAGGCAGATTTTGAGATAAACGGATTACATTTAATGTTTTAAGTGATGCTTACAGAGACCATAGGAGGCCAGTGGTGCTGTTCCCACTTTACAGACTGGGAGAGAGGCTCAGAGGAATTAAAGTTGGTTAGCTTCCTGGGTACCACAGCTGAGGTGCAAACAAAAAGTATATTTGTGTGGGTTTTCAGCATCTTATCTGGGATGCAAATCTTTGGACAAGAAAGCCGCTAACCTCTGTCCTCTCTAGTTTCTGTGCTGGTTTGAAGCCTTTGTGTTTGGTACAACCTGGTAGATTTAGATCATTTTAGGTCTGCTGGGGAGAAAACTCACCAAGCCAGGCAATATTTCTGAAACCCTCTGGGTTCTTGCGTGCAGTGGTTCTGCAGGTGCTCATCTCAGTTCCCTCTTGGGTCAGCCCATGTGTTCTGAAGGACTTCACAGACAGCACAGGAAATGCCCTTCTGTGCAAGAAGTGTCCAGCACCTTCTGTGGTGGTGGTGGCGGTAGGACTGTATCAAAGAAATGGATTTTTTTCTTTTATGCATGTGAAGGATTAGTCTTCAGGAATCTTGTTTGGATAAAGGCAGTTTGTACTTTTACCTTTTGTTTATTGTTGTTAGGTTTTCATTTCTTTAACCCTATGCTGATTATCAGTCAGGGGTAAGGAGCGCTTCCTCTGGGCTGTGTTTTTAGTAACTGCTGTGTGCAACCTTCCAAGTGTGGCTGATACAGGACTGAGTTTCTTGGATTATAAGCATAGAGGTTATTGATATTAGCTCATAATACTTTATAAGATTGCATTTTGACATTAGAGGGTGGAGTTCAGTGTTTGAATACTTAGCATGTGTGAGGCTTAGCATGTGTGAGGCTGTACCTTTCCTCATCAAAATTGTAAAAATAAATAAATAACAATAAATTTTAGTTTTTCTTGACTTTTTTTTTTTTTGAGACAGGGTTTCTCTGTGTAGCACTGGCTGTCCTGGAACTCACTCTGTAGACCAGGCTGGCTTCAGATTGTCTACAGATTGAGTTTCAGGACAGCCAGAGCTAACAGAGAACCCTGTCTCAAAAAAAAAAAAAAAAAAAAAAAAAAAAAAAAAAAAAAAAAACCAAACAAAAATAAATAAATAAATAAATAGATAGATAGATAGATAAATAAAAAATTACTTAGTATATTTATTTTTGTTCTCATTTGTGGTGGGTGTAGCTGTTCCCCACCCCATTTTATGATGAAACAAATAGAGTTCAGAGAGTATTGATATTAGTCAAGTGAGTTGCTGACCTGGGAGCTGAGATATTTTCATTATCTTTACATTTTATTTTTTATTGTTATTTGTGTGATAGTAGTACATATGTGTTTGTATAAATTATTTTGACCTTTTTACATGGCTAAATATCAAATCCAGTGTCTGGTGCATGCTAACAAACACTTATCACCAAGTCCTCAATGTTTAAAAAAATGATTATGTGACAATGTCACCCTTGCACATAAGACATTCTGGCTGCACTTCTCACCGGCACCCCTCTTATCCCCACCCACATCCCTCTTCCTATGACGTCCAGATTCGACTCTGATGTCTTTTTATTGCGGCTTTGCTTCTGCTCTGTGAGTCTCTGAGGTTAGTCAGCGGGCAGCCTGGATGGGCGTGGCTGTGGAGCTGTCCATTAGAGCATCCACAGTGGCTACATCACTGAACACAGCAACTTCCTCTCCCTGGCAACTCACCATTGCCAATAGCTCCTCTGAACAGTGTGTTTCCCATGATCCTCTTGTCTGTGGCTGTGGCTGACTCTTGATGGACCTAGTCTCATACAGATCCTATGTCGGCACCTGCAGCTTCCCACAGTATCTGAGGGCTTACAACTGCTGTGGCCAGGCTTCATGACTGTCCTCTTTGTCTTCTGTTTCTTTTTGTCCTTCCTGTCTACTCTCCCATGACCAGATTTCAATTTATTCTAGAGGAATTTCTACATCATTTTATTATTTTACATCTTCCATCTCCTCTCTAATAAATGCAGAAACCCTCATGAACACACCTTTGTGAGCATGTGTGCTCCCACCACATAGAATATTCATAGTCTTGATTACAATCAGAGGACAAGTTTTGTTTAGTCTTGACTAGGCATTTGAGTAAAACAGTGTTTTTCATGGACTGACATGTGTGAACACGTATGCCATTTACTCCCACCTTTTATTAAGAAAATTTGCAATTTTTTCTGAGTGTAACAACATCCAAAAAGCTATATAGTGAGAACCCCATCAAATTAAATTAAATTTAATTCTATACCACTTAAGTTCTATGATTGTTAGCACTTGTATGGTATTTGCTTTTAACTATATGCTTTTGCATTATATGCTTCTGAAGTGAACACTTCCCAAGTAGCAATTTACATGTTTCTCAGGGATCTTTGCCAAGGAGTTTAATTTTAGATGCCCATTAACACATATGCCCTGTTATACCAGCTTGTAACGGATATAAAGAGATGAAGCCTGGCTTTCTGATTTAAAAATATTCTGGGTTTTGGAATTTTGAGATGGAGACCTCAGTTGAGAGTATTTTATTGACGCTTCCATGTCTAAGCAGCTTGAAAAGTTCTCTTACGTTACTCTAAACCCCGTAACCTGGTACATACTAAGACTACTAGGGTGACTTCAACAATAATCACAAGTCCACTCAAACATGTCAGACCGTAGCTGGCAGGGATTTATTGTCATAGCTCGTTCTGACATAATGGGATCTACTTACAAAACATATCGTGAGATCAGAATTACCTTCAAATCTAGAAGCAGAAACAATCTATGGATGCTCACGTGATTCCAGACAAGCAAAATTGTGCTGATAGGGTGTCTCCTCTCGGCTGCTTCTGGGTTTCTACCTCCTGGCAGAATTTTTCCCTGTGTGTATCTAGGAGTCTTCTCCAGTGTCAGAGTTACATGGGTCACTTTTTAGACCCCCCAGTCTAGATTTATTTATGTTATATGTATATATTCTTTGTTTGTTTTAATTTTTGTGTATATATGTGGTATATGCACATGCATGTATCTGTGAGATCCAGTCTTTTTCTATCTCTTTGAGACAAGGTCTCTCATGGAATTTGGAGTTTCTCATTTTGGCTAGACTGGCTATCCAATGGACCCTCAGATCCACCCATCTCCTCTCATTCCAGTCCTGGGTTCCAGGCATGCCTGGTCATACCCAGCTTTTATGTGCAAGCCGGGGATGGAACTTAGGTCCCTCTGTGTATGCCCTTTGTCCACTGAGCCACCCCTCCTCCTCCCTGCTCATGTTTTTTTTTTTTTTTTTTTTTTTTTTTTTAAGTTACAGTGGAGATGCTGCTAGGTTTAAGGGAATGGGAGGTCAGTGACGTGGCAGTATTCTTAGTCCTTTGGTATTTACCTAGGGCTTTTCAAAAATACATCTTTGGGGAATTCCCAAGTTTTGTGTTCTGTGACTTGGCTTCCATGGCAACCTTCTTATTCATCCAGAGGCTGTGGTTACTTTGGGGGTGTGCCTTTGCTTGGACTTCTTGTGCTGACCAGCTCTGTCACCTTGTAACTTCATTTTGACCTTGGCTGTCTATCATTTATCTTTGCGATAGAATCGCACTCTGTAGCCCAGGCTATCGTTCAGCTCCTGACAACATTTTTTACCTCAGCCTCCCAGGTTCTAGATACACGCAGGCATAGGTCATCATGTTAGGCTAAGGCATCTATGTTTAAATCTGTACCCGGTGGGGCTGAGTTGAGTGCCTTTTAGACCCACTTCATCAGTATTAAAAGTTTTTGGCTCTGTGTTAATTTAAAAAACAATTGTGGCAGTTCTATTTGCTTTATAAATGTTAGACTGATGCCTTTCTGCAGGTTTTTTTTCCAATTGAGGTTATGAAGCATCTCAAGTGTATGTCACACTATGTAAAATATTGTTCTCAATGTGGGTTCATATGTGTGAATGAATACATGTCAACAAGATATGTCTTAAAGTCCAAATAGGGAATTACAAGTTTATCTAACTGTAGTAGAATCTGGTCCTTAATAACTCACCAATGGCATATTTAGCTCCATTCACTTTTTAAAAAAATTACTGGATATGTGCATGTATGGTTGGTGACAGATATCGGTGTCAATTTGTACTTCTACCTTGCTGAAGTAGGTGTTGGGTACTGCAGTCTAGCTGGCTTGAGAGCCTTCCGGAGATTTCTTCCTGTGTCAATGTAGAAGTACCAGGATTAGAGATGTACTCCACTGTATCTGGCCGTTTTATGTGGGTTCCAGGGTTCATGATGTTTGTATCAGCAAGAAAGTTAATTCACTGAGCCATCTGAAGGACTTTTGTCACATTTTTAAAATAAGAATGTTACCATATAAAGCTCTTGCCACATGTTCAGGATGGGTTTTATATATAATATATATATGGAAGTGTAGAACTTTTGGTCCTTCTGTGGAATATAAACACAGAAATTTAAGCACGATAACAGAAATGTAATTTGATTCTATTCATCATACAACAACAAAAATCTAGTATAGAAATGACCTAGGGGCTGGAGACATGGCTCAGAGGTTAAGAGCACTGACTGCTCTTCCAGAGGTCCTAAGTTCAATTCCCAGCAACCACATGGTGGCTCACAACCATCTGTAATGGGATCCGGTTTCTTCTTGTGGTATGCAAGCATACATACAGGCAGAACACTGTATCCATAGTAAATAAAAAAAAAATCTTTTAAAAAAATGACTTGAAAAAAATCTTGTATATTTTTATTTTTAACATCTTTCATCAATGGTTACAGTGAGACTTCAAAAATACTCTGCCTCTGTTGTATAGCCTTAATTTATAGTAATGTAATACATACTCTGGATAAAATGGCTCCGCATTTAGTTTCCAAGGACTTTGCGTGTAAGACTCTGTTGTTGTGCTAACTTAAGGGGGGGTGGGAAGCCCGATTCTAACAAGGAACACAGAATGCGGGTATACCCGATATTCTGCAAAGCACGGCAGCATTTCCTGGGGCTGTTCTAAAGGCAGTTCTTCTGACCGTAACATTCCATCTGTGGTTTTGACTGCTTCCCCAAACACAAGGATGGTAGGTGTGTACTCTCAGTGCTACAGGGCTTTATAAATGATGCCAGGGCAGCCCTGGTGAGTAGGGCTTTATTCTGTAACCCTTGGAGCCAGACTCCTATGGAACTTTGGTGGTCATGGTGGATTGCTGGCCCAACAAGAGCCTAGTCATGGGCAGCCCGGTCTCTGAGGCGAGCATGGTGGCAGGCTGTCCTGAGTAATCACTCCAGGCAGCCCACGGAAAAACCGCTTTCTGGTTAAGTCTGCCTCATAGCGTTCCATCAATGGAAAAAATTGAACATGATGAGGGTGTGTAACGAGCAGACAGAAATATATCCAGCATTGCACAGGATCCGTTTTTAGCTCTCAACGGCTGAGCAGTCGAAGTGTTAGACACCGTTTCCTGGCTCAGCAGGGCAAAAGGAAGACAGAGCATAGCTTCTAGCTGGGTGAAACTTTGTTAACCAAAAGCTCCTGAGAACAACTGGCCAAAGCCACCATTCCGACCAAGGTAAGGTGATAAAAATGTCTATCCTTGTGAGTTGAGACTTAATTTATCTGGGAAGATACGTTTTTCTGAAAGCTTCACTTGGCAGCATATCCTTGGGGGCTTTGTCTCATGTTAGTTTATCCTCAGCATGAGTTACTGAACAGAATGGAATTATTATCTCAAAGTTTAGTGTATATGTGATTGCAAACACCTCGAGGTGATGGATTACAGTTGCTTTAGAATATTTTATGAATTGAAAATTCTCCAGGCTGATTCGTATGGACTGTTCTCGCCCCCCCCCACCCCCCGCCAAGTTACTTAGCTTTCCGGTCAACTTCTTTCAGGATGGAATGGGAAACTGATATGTGACTGAGATTCTATATTTATTGTTTCCTGGTTATTCTACCAAATGCAGCTTTTAGCCAAGTAAGGGTTTATTTTCTGCCTTCTAATTGCAGTTCACTGTTCAGGATTATTTGTCCTTGTCTTGAGCTTTTGGGGAGAGGGGTGGGTGGGGAGGCCCTCTGTTTAAGCAGACTGAGGGATCTGGGCAGTGACGTTCATTAGAGCCTGAACTCCAAGCACACGCTGTCCCAACTGAGGGCGTGTGCCGACAGCCGGAGAGAGAAACCCTAGACTGGGTCCCTCTTGCTTGGTTGGTCATTCATTTGGCCCAGCATGTAATTCTCAGAAAATTGGTGGGTGGAGAGAGTGAAAATAGGAAGGTCTTTTGAAGTCATAACTTGGAAGTGTATTTATAGGCTATCTGGAGAGTAAGGGATCGTCTGCATGACTACTGGAGGGTTTCCTGGTGTGTTTTAGCCTTTCACTGTGGCCAGGGATTCTGGCAATCTGTTTCCTTTCACTATAAAGATGCTATGGCAACTGGGATCGTGCAGTGAAAGTTCATTTTTAGCTGTAGGAGGATGTCTCCCCATGGGTGTGGTGGCCACCCTCAGTCCATCCTGTCCTTTATAGAAACGTCTTTGGGAGGGTGGAGGCGTCCGGGTGAAGTTCAGGTCAGTTCTACCCACAGAATAACAGGTCATATTGTTGATTCCTTTTAAATTCAGAAGTGTTGCTGGGACAGAGTGAGAGGGGACAGTTCAGAGTGGGAATTCTTGGCCTCTCTCTCTGCTGAGTTGGACACTTGGCACTGGTTTTGGTTTTCATGGACTCACAGGCTGATGCAGAACCAGTGACTCAGGTCCACAACGCCAGCTTAGATGGTGTTACGAATACATTCAGCTTAAGCCACCAGTACTGGTTGCAAAGCCTTCTCAGGTCGTACTTGGTGGGTATAGTCAAGGGGGAGGCTCAGGGTCCTTGGGGCGAGATTGTCCTTCCAATGTGACCCCACTCCTACTCCATCAGACGGAAGATGTTTCTTGGTGGACTGAGTTTGTGCTGAGTAGAGCCCCACTCACTATGCAGTTAGTACGAGGTCTCCACAGCTCCTTTGAGACATAAATACGGAACGAATGAACGAACCCTGAATTATCCTCCTTAAGTAACCCAGGCACTTTCCCAGATCTGGGCAGACATCCAGGTTTGCTCTGCTCTCTAGAAGTCATTTACATGGTGATAAGAGCTGGAGTTAGTGTGATCTTGTGCCTCAATTGCTAGATGACTTAGGAAATTATTTCCCATTCACAGACATTCAGAGCTGAGGTCACTCTGGACATATTTTTTCTTTTAGAGAAAGACCATCTTTCTCTGATGGAGTGAAGAGTGTCTTAGATATAGGCCAAGAAAGCGATGGCTTTGTGAGAGAGGTATGGGCTTTGGGTAGAACAGATTGAAAGAAATCATCACTACTGAAGAAAATAAAAGTAGTGAGGATACAAAATCCATGGAGCTGACAATTGCATTTGAATAGCAGTGGTGGCCAGTCCTCTGTATTACTCAGTCTTGCTTAATGAGCTATAGATCCCTGAGAATTCTGTCTTGGTATAGCTGTATTTTTTTTTTTTTTTTTTTTTTTTTTTTTTTTTTNTNNTTNTGGGGTTAGAATCTAGGATGTCTTACATAGCAAGCGATACACACACACACACACACACACACACACACATACACACACACACCAAACTTTCCAGCTTTTCTTAAAACAGTTAACAATTGTTGGGGAGATTCAACTGTGTCCCAAAATCTGATTTATGATGTTCCTCTAAGTCTCCCCCTCCCTTTCTCTTTCTGGATCTTGTTATTTCATTTGTTTTTTTCAAGACAGGGTCTTTCTATGTAGCCCTGGCTATTCTGAACTTTACTAGGTAGACCAGGCTGGCCCCAAGCTCTGCCTCTACTTTCTGGGTGCCAGAATTAAAGGTGTGGATGAAGTTAGTGTTAACCAGAGTCTGGCTTCCCTAACTCTTTATAGTCCATGTCTGTGGAAACAGAACTGAAGAATGAATCTTAGAACACTGAAAACCCACAGCCTTGAAGTAGTATGTTCAAAATAACAGGGACAGTTATTTGCTCAGAGAAATAGAAGGAGTTAGGGTATCCTTAGAGGGAAGCTGAGCTGGGTCTCCATATATCTTGTTAATTCTATTCTCACAGTATTTAAAAATTGGGAATACTTTGCTGTATCTATATCTGTATACCATTACTAAGTTAATAAAGACCTGTATGTACATGTGTGTATGTACATGCCCATATTTCACATGTGCGCATAGATCGACCTCTGTCTTGGCTCCATTCCTCTTCTTTTCCTGCTCTGTCGCCTTCTTTCCGTCTCTTCACAAGTCTTATCAGCTCAGACAGATTTAAACGTCTTTGTAGAGGGAGGATTTTTGCCTTGTTGTTGTTTAACACAGCTCAAAGCTCCACTTAAACCATGGCCGCCCCATCTTGGTACTGTTACCACAGAGAACTTCCGGCTCGCCGGACTTAGCCCCGCCTACTCCATCAAGCACTAGTGACTGGCATCCTTGTACCAGTCGATTTCCTCTTAGTCTTTAATTAAGAGGCGAGCTTTTTCTTTTTTTGCTTTGTTACATTTTTTTTTTTTTTTTTTGCCTCTAAAGAACACAGCTTTGGTTTTGCTCCGTGTTTTTAAGTTTCAAGAAATCTAAGAGAAGACAGGCCGTAGGCAGCCTCACTATTGAGCAGGTTTTTCTCACAGGAACAGATTCACTTCTGCTGTAGTAAGAAAACCCTCATATCTTCAAGAATTCAGACGATCCAGGAAGAGGGGCTCTAGGGCCCGACTGATGTAATTTCTAGGTCCCACTTCCCCCTAATACCGGATATTGGCAAGTAAGATTTCAACATGAATTTTGGAGGGGACAGAACTGTCAAGCTTTATTTGGAAGAGTGCCCTGCGGTATCAGCCAGCATCAGGATATTAGTTGGGTTTCTCCAGGGTGAATTTAAGACTTTGAGGTTCTTATAAACTCTGGTGACTAGAAGCCTGAGGTCATAATACAGCAGGGCCATACTGCTTCTGAGATGCAGGGAAGAAGCCTTCCTTGATTATTTTAGCATCTGGTGAAGGCCGCTAACTCTTGGTGCCCTTGGTTTGTAGTTACACGACTGACCTCTGCCCGTGCTCAGAGATCTCATTCTGACAGAGTATTTAGGTTTTGGATAGTCCTTGCCCTGGCAGATGCATCATGGTAAGGGCTAACAAACACAGCAATGGCCTGGGGTGTTGCTAGGTACTTGGAGACAGACAACATTTACCAATGAAGTGGTGGACCGGGTTATCACTTCCACTCCAGCAAAGGGATGTGGCTCTTGCTAGAGATGGCATCCAAGAGCATGGAGTTCTCGGGGCTTTGCTGAAGGCTGAGCAATCCTGGGTATCTTTAGGTCAATCCTGGGGAATAGTTCTTATCCAGCTTGTGGGCTGGGCATGTCACACGTCCCTGGCTTGTACTCATGATGGAGTAGGGTTTGCAGGATGGAGCGGGAAGGGAGGAGGCAGGCTGGGTAATCTCAGTGCTAAAGTCCATAAGATGGAGAATGGTGGAAAGAAACACTCCTGGAGAGGGAACACACTGCCTCCAGGCTCGCTGGGGCTACCACCAGCAGGTGGAAAGGCACTTGACAGATGGACGAGCAGGAACCCCACACAGGCAGAAGAAACAAAGCAGGGTCATGGTGTGAAGAAGTAGGAAAGGGCGTAGAGTTTTGGGAACAGCGTGCCTCCATCACCAGTGTGCTCTGGACCATTTCTTCCTTTTAATTCCAACTGCTCAGATGCAGTGCCTCTGCTTGGATGCTGTGATGGTTGAAATTGTGCCTCTGTTCACATCTTCATGGACCTCATTCTAACACTATAGTTGGACTTTCCCCACCTTCTCCCTGAAACCCAGTGTTCCCTCATCTGTCCTTGGAAAAAGGAGCACTTGATAGTTTCATATATAATTCCAATTTTATTCCGAATCCCAGTCTTATTTCCTAAAAACATTTTTTAAAAAGTAGCATGACCCAGGTATGATTTAGTTATTGGTTTAATTTCTCATTTTTTTTCCATTTTGTGTGTGCATGCATGTTTTTCATGTGTGGGGGTATACCTGCATAGTGATGTGCATGCATGTATGTGCATGTGTGCATGTAGAAGCCTGGAATTGATGTCAGGAATTATCCTTCGTCACTTTTCCATCTTGGTCTCTGAGGCAAGGTCTCTCAGTCAAACCCAGAGTTCACCGATGCGCCTTGTCTTTCTCATCCCCTGGTTCTAGGGATCCTGCCTCAAGTTTCTGAGACTAGAATTACAGGCAGGCTGACAACACCCACCCAGCATTTATTATGAGTTGTGGACATCTGAGCTCTGGCCCTCATGCTAGTGTGGCAAGTGTTATAACCACTGAGCAACCTCCCTGGCCTTTATTTACCGACGTTTCTAATTCCTTGAGTTAGCGTGCAAATGAAGAGTTTCATGGCAGCATCTAGACATGTAATGTTGTACTTTGGTTCTCTGACATATGCCCTCTTTCGTTTCTTCTAGGCTTGCTGCTCTCTCCTCCCCACGGAACCCTCCTCCTTTCAGATCACAGAATACTTTTCTTCATTTCCTCCCAGCTTAGCTTACTGTTCTATTACCTCTCTGGGCCTCTTCCTATTTCTCTGACCCCCTTAGTGTTGGAGGCCCTTTGGCATGCAGTCTGCATTTAAATGCCTTCTTCCTTCACAGGGAGGAGTGGCATGTCTGTGCATCTAGCTTACCTTGCTTGACTGCAGACTCAAGTATCCAATTACCTGCCTAACACTGTCATGTCAATGTCCGGTGGCCTCACGCAAAGCTGGCTTTTCTAGCATTGAATCCCCAGTCTCTCACGTTAACTTCCTTCTGCTGTGACAAGATCCTGAGACAAGGGATTGTCATAGAGGACAGGTATTTGTGGCTCATGACTTAAACAGCTTCAGTCTGTTTGGCTGTTGTTCAGGGGCCTGTGATGAGGCAGAAAGTATATCATGACAGAGAGCCTGCCTTGTGGCAACCAGGAAGAAGACAGAGGAAGAGCTTGGGGTCCCAGTACCCCCCCTTAAGGGCACATGCCTCCCACTAAGGGCCTGTCTCTTCAGTTTCATCTCTTTCCAGATGTGCCTGCCACAAGCTGGCAACTTAATCTACTGGCCTTGAGGGGGTCTTAAATTTTAGATTGTGTCTATCTCTGTGTTGTGGGCTGACCTCTAGCTCTTGATTCTCCTGCCTCAGCCTCATGAGTGCTGGGATTACAGATGTGTAACACCACACTCAGCCCTTTGTGGGTATTTGGGACCAAAGCCATAGCATCTTCTTCTAGCCTGTTGTACTCTACCTGGCCTGAGAATCTTAGAGTTGCCGTAGCATCTGCTCACTGGTACTGCAGTCAGGAAGCAGAGAGCGGTGAATTCTGTTGTCCAGCTGGCCTTCTTGTTCATTCTACCAACAGCAGTTAAAGTGAGTCCTCCCATGCCAGTTAAACCTAATCCAGCCGCCTTCTCAGAGACATGCACCAAGGCTGGTCTCCTAGGCTATTCTAGATCCTGTAAACTTAGCAGTTAGTGTTAAAAGTAATTAGAAAGATCCTGATTTGATTCCTACCTTTTTTTTCCTTTGACCTCTTAGTGATTTTGACTTAGCCATTCAACCCCTGTCTTAGTCAGAGTTTCTATTCCTGCCCAAAGCATCATGACCAAGAAACAAGTTGGGGAGGAAAGGGTTTATTCAGCTTACACTTCCATCTTGCTGTTTATCGCCAAAGGAAGTCAGGACTGGAACTCAAGCAGGTCAGAAAGCAGGAGCTGATGCAGAGGCCATGGAGGGATGTTCCTTACTGGCTTGCTTCCCCGGCTTGCTCAGCTTGCTTTCTTTTAGAATCCAAGACTACTAGCCCAGGGATGGCACCACCCACAATGGACCCTTCTACCTTTGATCACTAATTGAGAAAATGCACCACAGCTGGATCTCATGGAGGCATTTCCTCAAGGGTGGCTCCTTTCTCTGTGATAACTCCAGCTTGTGTCAAGTTGACACACAAAACTGGCCAGTACACCTGGAGACTTAGTTCCTTTTTCTATGAGGCAAGGGTAATTGTGCACGTTATTAATCATGGCCCCCACTTCTCAGGGATCTTCGGCCCACAGCAGCTTTCAGAACTTGATAAATTTGTCCCATCCCCCCATGCACCTATAGACTTTGAGTTCCAAAGCATTTAAATTCCTGTGCAATTAAAAAATGTTAAGTTAAATACTTTTTTTTGGTAGAATCACTGTAGTATATATTTGGTTGTAAAATGTGATTGTCTGCTTCCAGTTTCCTGAGGTGCGTGTCTCATTGGTGGGTCTCCCCAGTCAGAGACAAGCCAACCACGGCAGCCCTGTAGCCTGAGACCCCAGGCTGCCTGTGTTGTGGCGTGAAGCTTGGGTGCCACTTGCAGAAACCCAGGTTTGCTTCTGTGGGATGACTCAAGCATGGTTAATAAAGAGAGGTTATTTAAAAGTCACACTGACAGTTTTGACTTTGGTACTCGTAAGTTACAGAGAAGAGGGCCATTTGAAAGCCATTATTTAGAATTTATCTGGTTGTGGAACTCACCCCTGGTCAGCATGAGGTCTTGGAGGACTGGAATGTAGGGGAACATTTGAATGATACTGAAGGAGACCAAGGGGAAAAGGTGAAGCAGGAGAGAACATTAGCACGTTAAACAAACAGACAGACACAGAAGTGGGAGGGTCTGGGAGGTTAGCTTGTGGAGCAGTTGCTTTCCAAGCAGTGGGACCCGTGTTTAATCTCAAGAACCCATGTTCAAAAGCAAAAACACCAATAGCAAAAGTGTGGTACGTGTGGGTAATCTCAGTGCTGGAGAGGCCGAGATAACCATCCCTAGGACTCCTTGACTAATCAACCCGGCCTACTCTGCTAGATCCAGGCCAATGAAAGAGAGACTGTCTCAATGAAAAGAAGCCCGATGCTGTCTGAGGTACAGCAGCTGAGGTCCTCTGGCCTTTGCACACAACATAAAACACATGCATGCTCACCCACACAGACAAGTGTGCTTCCATACAGACAAAAAGACACATATACATACACGCAAGCAGGCACGCACCACCACCAGCAACAACTACAACAAATGACACTTTCAAGTGCCTGGCTAAAAAAAAAAACATATGAAACACATTTTGACTTTTCTTAACGGAAGGTATTTTCTTTCTCACTCTTGGGGCCATTTCATTCTAAACTATATGGATTCTGTAATTTTGCTTCAAAGGATTTTTGTCATCAAACCCCTGAAATGTTTTTCCGTTCCCGTGATGGTTTGGCTGTAGCCAGCCACTCTATTTTCTTGGCATTCCACAAACATACCAGCAATGTTTGTGGGATGTGGTCTCTGCGCTGTTGGAGTTGTGCGTCCTCCAGTGCTGCTCCTCATGGCACATGTTTGTAACCCACCTCACATCCCACACAGTCTAACAGTCGCCGGGAAGAGGGGGTCTCGTTTGTACAGCTTTCGCTTCCCTTGAAGCGCTTTGTCAGAGGCCTGGGAGGTCTCCAAACCCTTCCTACCGACTTGCTGAGTGGAGCAATTGAGTTCTTTTCAGTTCCCTAAGTTTCTGTCAAGACCAAGAACATGTCTTTTCCTGTCCATGCCACCCAGTAGGGGGACCCTAAGTGTCTCTGAATGGCTGGGGCGGCGACTTGACCTCTAAGGCTCCCCCAGCTGCCTCTTTCTCTTTGCTTCTTCCTTCCTCATTTGCTGTCTTTTCCTTCCCAACTGTGTCCCGGACACTCAGGCATTAAGCAAGCTGGGGTCCTTCTCCTTTTTGCTCAGTTGCTGCTTCAGCCACGTATGGACCCAGGACACCCAGACTCCCGCCCGAGTGTTTGGACTTGCTATTTTCCAGTTCCCTGTCATCCTTTCCATCCTTTCCTTCCTTCCTTTCCTTCGCTGTCAGAATTCCACTCATCCTCTTGAGTCCCTTCCTTACAAGGCCTTTCCAAATTCTTAAGAATTTGAATATGCTTTTACAGTTTCTCAGAAGTTAGAATACAATGGAATGAGAGCTATAGGCTTACTGTATAGAACTCTCAATGATTGATGCTCCCTTTCTTGTCTGGCTCTGAGTCCATAGCCCGGGTGTTTGTTTTGGGTGATGGTTTTCTGAGTTTTTGGAGAGCGCTTACTTTGTTTGATGCGAAGTCTTCTTAGTAGTACCGTGGGACAATTATTCACGATTGTCAACTTAATTAAGGAATATGTAGGAGTTTAGGGACAGATCATGGGGATTCTGGCCTCATTTGAATAGATTACTGTGTGATTATAGGATTCTCTCTCTGCCCAGTCACTTGGAGTGCATTCTTGTAGGGCTAATGTCTTACCACAGCCCCTTCTCCAAGTGCCCTTTGCTGGCCACCATACATCAGAAGAGCCTGGTAGACACCAGCTCCTATCACCATGGTGAACTCCATGGCTACAGACCCAAAAACACATAGCCAAATGACATAGACCCTCTGAAATCATGGGTGGAATAATTCCTCTTTGTTGTTGTTGTTGTTGTTGTTGTTGATTTTGATAATTCTTCAGATACTTCATTATAACAAATATATGTACCGTTCTGATAAAAATACTAGGTTAATGACATAGTTTTTAAAAAGGGGGTTTGGAATCACCAGTCAAAAAGACACACCTCTACATCACAAACAAGCACCCAGACACATTGTTTCAAGCAGTGGTTTTACCTTTACATACTCTGGCATTGTTTGTTCTTCTAATCTTATTTCCTCTCTACTTTTTGCTGGGGTTGACTCGTTATGGTGTCTTGTTGACCCACCAGTGGGCTGAGACCCTAGTGTGAACAGCAGTTCTATGTGCAATGCTTGCTGACGTTAGGGTGGGGGTTCTGAGACAACCCTCAAGTGATGAATGGGGTTAACTAAGGTGGTGAAGTATGCCCTAGAGCTTGGCCATTGTACCTTTGGAATTTATGACTTTCCCCCTGTTGAATGTCAGCCGTGCTTGTCCACTGAGCTCAGGCTCCTAGGGCATTCAGTACTGCCCGGTGACTGATTTCTTTCATCTGTTAATGGGCCCCCACTGCATTGAAAGAAAACCGGTGGAACTCTGACAGAGGTTCTTAGCTTAGAGGCCTGGGGCAGCAGCTTGCTTCCTGCCCCTGTAAAGATTACAAATTCCTGCAGGGACCAGATGTTCTTTTGCCTGCCTCTTTACCAGAGTGAGTTCGGTAGTTTTAGAATGAGAGATTCATTCTCTCAATTCCTGGCATTCAGTTCTTGCATTCCAACTGTGGTTCATTGACAAAATGGGGTTTGGGTGATATTGACAAGAGTTTAAGTCTGGATCCCTTATAGAGCTGAATAGTGTTATTTTACACAAATATGTCCCTTTCCTGTGACTCTGTGGTCACATGTGGAAAGTAAGACATTAAGACTGGTCTCCTTAGCCTCTCACTGTGGGCACACTGGATAGATCCTGACTCGTGGGGAGCCGGTATGTTATCTGATGTTGAGTGATGTCCCTGATACTTATCTGTCTCTATAGTCTCCATAAGACATTAATAGTTCAAGGCATTAATAGTTGTTCAGTGTGTTACTGAATTATTCTCTCATCTTTGCGATCACAAGGATCTAATTATTCAAGTGCTTGGCTTAGGGCACTGTTTTCTTGGGCATTTGATACCTATTGTAAATTACATTTTATCTGCTGTGATTTTGTGGAGGGGGTGTTGACAAAAATCAGACATACTAATAGTACAATTTAGAAAATTATAAATTTGTATGTAAATATAGACGATGTTCAATGGCTCATAATCAATGGCAGGTCTGAAAAGATAGATCACAAAATATTTGGCATCACACTACAAAAAATTAATAGTTTACAGCTGATGGTATTCATATTTTTTTAGGTATTTTTCACATAAATTTCCATACCTGACTCTCCCTCCGTGCCAGATATTTTTATTTTTACTTTGCAAATGGGGAAAAACAAAATCCATAAAGGATAAGTACCTTTCCCCAATGTCCTACGTGCCATACCAGATGCAAGTTAAGTTGTCACTCAAGTTCTCTGACACTAACCAGACCAAATTCTGATCCTTGTCTTCTGAGTGGCTGCAACATCTCTGGGGCCTGATCCAAATAAAAAGATGTCAGCAGACCTCATGGTGGCCAGTGACGGTGACCCTCTATCTTATCTGGCTCTTGGCTCTGGCTGAGGGATTCACCACCGACTATAGGGAGCCTCGCTCAGCCTTCTAATCTCTATGAAACGATGGAGCCTGCTGGTCTTTGTGGGAGACATCGGGCTTTACTGTCCCACTCAACCAGAAATCTGCCTTTGTTCAGTGATCCTGACTGTTATGATCTTGAATGCCAAGCAGCTTCAGAAGGACCACAGCAGGCCAAACAGTTCCACATGAGGTTTATTGGGAGAGAGGGGCCAGGTGGCTGTGGAAAGAGAAGCAGGGAAGAGAGAGGGAGCGAGAGATGGGGGGGTGGGGGCGCTTCTTTTTATATGGGTGATGACATAACACAAGTAAAGGTGGGGCATGAGGCAAGTGGATTCTGGGAATATGGT
The DNA here is from genome assembly GCF_900095145.1 of Mus pahari. Taxonomy (NCBI): domain Eukaryota; kingdom Metazoa; phylum Chordata; class Mammalia; order Rodentia; family Muridae; genus Mus; species Mus pahari. The sequence goes on from NC_034610.1 coordinate 303,652, forward strand.
GGTTGTTGCCTTGGTTTTGGAGGTGCTGATACCAACAGTGACCCTAACTCTGCTTGCCCCATCATTCAGCCTCAGCCCTCCTTACAGCTAGTTCCTCAGCCCCATCTGCTGGCTTCTTCCTTCACTCCATCTTGCTCAACTCAGCCCCAGGTCCAAGTTTCATTTTGTTTCTTTGTCTTGTTTCCTGTTCTAAGTCCTGCACTCCTTTGAGAGGAGAGACTTTAGCCATCAGTGTACCTCATTCTGAAGGCAAATGATGACTAGGTAAATCTTAAATTTCCCCCATGTGTGATGGTTTGTATATGCTCAGCCCTGGGAGTGGTACTATTAGAAAGTGTGGCCCTGTTGGAGTAGGTGTGTCACTGTGGGCATGGGCTTTAAGACCCTCACCATAGCTGCCTGGAAGACAGTATTCTGCTAGCAGCCTTCAGATGAAGATGTAGAACTCTCAGCTCCTCCTGCACCATGCCTGCCTGGATGCTGCCATGTTCCTGCCTTGATACCGGACTGAATCTCTGAACCTGTAAGCTAGCCCCAGTTAAATGTTGTCCTTTATAAGACTTGCCTCGTCCATGCTGTCTTCATAGCAGTAAAACCCTAAGACAGGAGTTGGTCTCATGGAGTAGGGTATTGCTGGGATAGGCCTGACAATGCTTTTGTTTGGAGAAATGTGGATTTCGGGACTTTCGAAAGCAGTGGAATGCTTTCAGTTGGACTTAGCGGGGACATCCCAGTAGGAATATGGAAGACTTTATTGCTGAGTATGATTTGAGCTGTGCAGACTTGGCCCAAGAGATTTCAGTGGAGAAGAATTCCAGAATTCTGTGGTATTTTGGTGAAATTTTGATGGCCCTGTCTATTAAGTTGTATATATTTGTTGACATTTTTAATTTGGTAATTGATCATCATTTGAAAACCAGAGAGCCCCTTCCATTCTTGTTTGTGCTTTTAGCTTCAAACGCTGCCTGATACATTCCTATGACTGGGGACAAGATGAAAGAGAAGGATTTCTTTTTAACATCCTTGGAATTGTGACTAATTTTAAATTTTGAATATTATTGTTATCTAATAAATGAAGATAATTTTATAAACCTTTGTTGCATGGCATCCAGCCTTTGCTATATAAACTGTTTTAATGGTCTCTGTGTTTCACAGAGCCTTCACCTATATAGTATGTTACTATGAACTGTAGGTCTCACTGTGTCTCAGGTACTTAGTGAGTATTATTGTCACTTATACCTTCATGTATACTATTGTGATTTAATATAATCTAAAAGATATTTTTGCTATTTTTAAGTACTAGGCCTTTAACTATATATATTTTTTAAGTTTACAGGACCTTTTAGAAAACTGTTTTATTTTTTTTTAATAATAATAAAACAGTCTCTTTTCTACCGAACGAGTTTTAAAACTCGAACACTATAAGTTTGCCTTTGTAAAGGAGTTAAAAGAGGTTGCTAAAACTTTTGTCAAAGTCATCAAGACAATAGTTACATAGTGTCTCTCAGAGGCTGCCCTGTCTGTCAGTGAATGTCTCATAGATGCTGAATATGTTCTTGCTGCTGCCATCTTAAGGCTGCCTCTATCTCTAGTGGGTGGGGCTGGCCAGGTGTGTTGAACAGCTGGCGTTGGCCAGGTGCACTGAACAGCTGTTCAGCATTTGCCTCTATTTGCATGTGTACTGCTGCTGGCTTCCTTTATCTTCCTTTCTGCGCTATCCTGCCTAGGTCTAGAAGACTCCCCAAGGGTCTATGAGTCCGTTTTTTTGAACATAGCCGGTAGAGAGAAATCTTGCTTTTGGTCTGTGTCAAAATCAATCAGTCTTCTAAGGTAGGAGTTGCCTTCATCCATCCCATAGGTGTTTCCAGAGTGCTTCTTGGGAGCCCACAGTTCAGTCTTTTAGTGAGGCAAAGGGTTAGTGAAAGATATGGTCTTCTGGTATATTTCTCAAATTATCACAATAATAAAAATAATTAAGTGCCTGGACATGGAGCTAAATTGGTAGAGTGTTTGCCTAGCTTGCTGAAAGGCCTGGATTTGATCTTAGCATTGCATAAACTAGGCATGGTACATTATAGATACACTCCTGTAACCCCAGCCTTTGGGTGGTGGAGGCAGGAGGACAAGAGGTTTATGATCATCCTTGTAGAATTCAAGGCTAGCTCAAGACACATGAGACCTCATCTTATTGAAATTAAAAATCTTCTTTTCTTTTCTTTTTTCTTTTCTTTCTTCTCTGCCCTTTCTTTCTCTTTCCTTCCTTTCTTTTGTTCATTCATTCTTCCCTACACCCCTCCCTGCCTCCCTCTGTCCATCCCCCTCCCTCCCTCCCTTCCTCCCTTTAATTAGTAATGTCTTGGGTATCAGGAGAGGGAGTGAAGACCAAGGCCTGACTGCTCAGTGAGCTACAGAGTTCCAGTCCCGAAGTGAGAAAAGGATTGTAGACATGGATGGTGACAATGACAGTCTGACAATACTTAATGTTGCTGAGCCAAAAATGGGGAAGGTGGTCGATCTTGTTAGGCATGCTTTGTTATAATTACAGAATAGACTCCAGAGAGGGAACTGCAAAGGTCACTCCAGGCCCTTCTTCCCTTTGTCTGTGAGAAAAATAAAGGCTTTGTGTCAGGCAGAATGCCACCAGGTGGCATTCCTTGGAGGGCCACCTTGTCCTCCTGAGGTTGACCTCTGACCCCCACCAATACATGCTTTGGTGGATGAGATCCGCCTCTGTAACTTAGGACTCTCTCCGTTGTGATATTTTTACCTTGGCCTTTTGTTTTCATTGCTTGGTTCAATAGAGAACAATCAGTTACTCTTGTCCTGCAAGGGAGGAGAGGGGAGGGGGGGAAGAGAGGGGAGTGGGAGGGGGAAATTGGGGGAGGAATGCACATCCCCACCACGTGTCTTGTCAGCAGAGCCCAAGAGTTCTTTTCCTGGGAGTGCTGATAGATAGCCTGACTCACTTGAGCATCCTCACCTGCCACTGACTTCAAGTCGGCTGCAGACTCCGAATGTCTGAGTCTGGCTTCCTTTAGCTCTCCAGACAGTCTTGATCAACCAAGAAGTTCACAGATGTCTCCTTTATTCTCTCGACAGTGTTTGTTTTAGGTTATTAAGTTGTTTTCATTATTTCATTTATGAGATGGGAGCTTACAGGTCGTGGTGTGCAGGGAGGGAGGTCACGGAACAACTTGCAGGGGTCCGCTCTGTCCATTACACAGCATCCAGGGATCTGTCTCAGGCCGGCAGGCCTGGCAGCAGGTGCCTTTGCTTGCCGAGACTTTGACAGGTGATTTTTGAACACCAATACTTTATTTCTGGATAGCCTATATTAAATCATTGGGTTATTTAGACTTTAGACATGTAGCCCACTACCCCAGACTTACTGAATGCCTATGACCCTCATCTCTTGCCCCGCCTGCCTTTACCTTCCCAAGTGCTAGCATTATAACCTTGTACTGAAGTGCCTCATGTTCAGCTCTGCTGAGGGTCACGCCCAGGGCTTTGTAGGAGATGCACAGTCCACCAACGGAGTCACATTCTAACTCGCTCTTCTTTGTTTTTTTCTTTTTCTTCTTCATTTTTTTTTTTTTTTTTTTTTTTTTTTTTGGCAGGATCAATTCACGGACTCGCCCCACGTACCTCCGTTTGTTAAAATACCTGCATCGTTCCCAAGATCACGTAAAACCCGCTGAGCATTATTAACCTCCCTCCCAGCAAAAGCCAGGCTTCAGGTAAGGACAGCTCAGTTACATGGGCCTCTTGTAAATTACATGACCCACGGAGTAATAAAAAAGGCGTCCTTTGCTCCAGTGACTGGATTTTCAAAGGGCCTGATAACCGCCACCAACCAGATTTCCATCCGTTTGATTTCTGATTTGCGAATACATGCTACAATGTACAAGAACAAAGAATCTAAAAACCTGCTAATTAAGCTGGCAACCTGACAGTAGGTATGAGTGCTGATCAGCATTAAAAGGGGGGGGGGAGGGTTCCAGCACATTTTAATTTGCATTTTGCTTACCTAATGAACTCTGTGAGCTAACTGGAACTTTAAAGGAAGTTTAAAGAGACCAGTACCTTGTTCTGTGGCCCACGTTCTAATTGGTATGAATTTGCATGTTTTTCTCTCACTGTATTCTAAAGTGAGTCTTCAAGTCTTAGACAAGGACTAGACGTTTATGAACGTTTATAAAAATATTTTTCTCTCCCAAATAAAAGCTTTTACTTCTTCCCCAAGCCTTTTTAATCGGACCATACTCTTGGGACCTTCTAGTCTTTTCTTTAGCTTAGACTTGAAAACTCCCATGAAGCAAGGTACCTGGGGCTGTGGTCATGTGGGAGCAGGGACCTCAATAAGTCCTCTGGGGCGAAAGGTTCTGCACCTGTAGATTCACCTAATTGCCAGTTGATGTATTTTTTTAAAATAACATTGCTGAACATATACAAACAGTTATTCAGGAATGATTCAGTGGGAAAATACAGAGCGACACCAATATCCCCAGCATTTCCATCGTCAAGTGTTATGTGTGAAATCTAAGCGAGAGTGCACATGAGGGTCATGTGCAAAGATTGCACTCAAAGACTTGAGCATTTGGGGGAATCTGAGGTGCCCTGGGGCCCATAATTCCTATGTAATAAAAATGTCATTTCTTTGATGCATCTCTGGAGGCTAGACTTTCCTTCGAGAATCTTTATCCAACATTGGGTCTGAAGGAGGTCTCTACCTTTAGCTGATACTTTTTTGCCACTGATCATGAATTAGCATCCCTTAGCACACACGCATCTGTGTGGCCAGTGTTGCCTTGCACAATTCAGTGCATGGCTCTTACTTCTGCTCCTTTGAATCTTGTCAGGCATGGAAAGAAATGACCTGTACTCTCTATTCTACCCATTTAATAGTATGTCAGACATTGTTTTACTATTATTGCCATTATTATTGAGAAAATCCTCTTTTATTGCAGTGTAATTTAGACCATGGCTCATATTGATACAACTGTTCTCAATTTCGGTTAAAATGGGGAACTCCGAGAGTCAATATACCTTCCAAGGATCTAAGAATCATAGTAATACTGTCACTGGTGCTAAGCAAAAACCTTGCTCTCTGAAAATACGCAGTGTTCATGCAAAAGACGAGAAGTCCTTGCATGGATGGACTCATGGAAGTAGTGGAACAGGCTACAAGTCCAGGTCCCTAGCCCGAAGCTGCCTTTCTCACTTTAAGAATCACCAGCCTTATGCCACCAGACTCAGTGGACCCACATGTAAAGTCTCAAAGGGCACCGCCTACTCTAAGCACAGAGCAAATGCCCCAGGAAATGATTTCCAGGGCAACAGTGGTGCTTTCTTACCGGAGAATGGCTTCCACTATGTTGACCGCGAGTCAGGGGAAAGCCACATCACCTCCAATGGACACCTTCTCACCTGCTATGGGAGAAAGGAAAGCCTCGCCTCCGCCCCTCCAGGCGAGGACCGCAGGAGCCCCAGGGTGCTCATCAAGACACTGGGAAAGCTAGACGGTTGTTTAAGAGTTGAGTTCCACAATGGTGACAACCCCCACAAGGGGCCCTCCGAGGACCCCAGTGGACCTGTACGGCTGCTGAGATACTCCCCTACCTTAGCATCGGAAACCTGCCCGGTGCGGGAAACCAGGCGGCATTCCGGTGCAGGCTCCCCAGCCAGCCAGAGGCCTTCTCCCACTGACTCTTGCCTGCGCTCTAGCAAAGGCAGCTCCCTGAGCTCAGAGTCATCCTGGTATGACTCCCCCTGGGGCAACACTGGGGAGGTGAGCGAGGTGGACGGCTCCTTCCTGGCTCCCAGCACTCCAGACCCCAGACTCCCCAGCAGCTTCCCACCCAGTGACACCAAAAAGCCTTTCAACCAAAGCTCTTCCCTCTCCTCTCTCCGGGAATTGTACAAAGACCCCAACTTGGGGTGCCGCTCACCTTCTGGCACCTGCCTTTCTTCCAATGGGTACATTGGCTCCCAAGTCAGCCTGAACAACCGAGTCTCCTTTGCTTCTGACATGGATGTGCCCTCCAGGGTGGATCACAGGGATCCCCTGCACTATAGTTCCTTTACTCTCCCGTGTCGCAAGTCCAAAGCCTTAACCGAAGATGCAGCTAAGAAAGACACCCTCAAAGCCAGAATGCGGCGCTTCAGTGACTGGACAGGAAGCCTCTCCAGGAAGAAGAGGAAACTGCAGGTGAGAACACCCTGGCTTAGGTGCGGGGGTGGGGGTCCTAGAGTATTTCTAACTAGTACCCGAAAGTAGCCAGAACCTCAGGTAAGCCGGCCAAGGAAGCTTTTATAACAGAAGACACAGCACAGCTTATTTCTGGTTAGATATTTCTTTCTCATTTGCTCTGAATCTTGGCTCCCAACTTCAGTGTCACTGCGTTTGGGGTTGGGGTAAGGGTGGAACCGAATACTACTACTTATGGGGTGGCTAAAAGATAGACTCATATTTCATAGTTCCACAGGTTGGAAAGTCATGGGCCACTGTGGTGACTCTGGCCTGTTGCTGGTTGCTGAAAGTTCTGTCCTTACACAGCAGGGAGGGAGAGAGCCCTAGTTTCTTTCTCTTCTTACAAGGACACCAGCATCTTCAGAACTCCAGCTTCTTGATCTCCTCTAAACCCGGCCCCACTACCCATTCCAAGGCCCCTGTTACTGTCTCTATGTGGGTCAGACAGTATGGCCTTGAGCCCGTAGCATCCAGGTTCCGCACTAAAATTGCCTTGGCTCTCCCACAGGCCTGGGTCTGAAGCTGGTCCAACTGTTCTTGGAAGCATAGAGCTGGCTGAAGGTCCAAGGGAACTGGCAATCAGAAGCTGTTGCTAGACCTCACTCATCAAGTCCAAAGACAAATGGAAGGGAGCCAGTCACTGATTTCAGATAAGGAGGCCTTCCCAAAGTGGCATTACTTTATATTTAAGTCCACTCATTAAAAAAAAAAATAACTCCTAAAAATTATGCCACAGAGGATGTACCTGTGTGTGTGTTTTGTGTGTGTGTGTGTGTGTGTGTGTGTGTTCTGCTGGGAATGGAACCCACTGCCTTACACATACCAAGCAAAGGCTCTTACCACTGAGCCACATCTCCAGCCATTTGGTCTTTTTGGCTTTATTTTCTCTGTAAGGCCATAGAATTGAGGGGAATCTGATTAGGTAGTATGTCTATAGGGGGAAGTTGTCTTTAACTCTGCAAGATACATATTTATATGAGTATAAAAACAATCACGGGGCATGAAGAACAGGCAACAATACAACCTGTCCCAGTAGATTATTTCCTGTTTATAAAGTTTACCATTGGTTACTTCCTTCTTGTGTGTCCTGCCGGTATCACCCTCTCTCCCAGGGGAGATGGAGAACAGGTGGCCACCGTTCTGTCTCCAGGACCTTTGTTCAGATCTCTCAGGGTAATAATTTGCTTGCTCCTGAGTTATGGTCCCTTAAGCCAAATAACCACCAAGTGAGAAGTTGTCCTGTGCTTTTCCCTCCTGGTTCCTGTTTCTCAGCCTCTCATAGTGCCTGGGTATATAATGTGCTCTTCAGCCCCTGCTGCCCCTTTCTCAGCCTCTCATAGTGCCTGGGTATATAATGTGCTCTTCAGTCCCTGCTGCCCCTTTCTCAGCCTCTCATAGTGCCTGATTATATAATATGCTGTTCAGCCCCTGCTGCCCCTTTGGCTCCTGGTATTACAGAGCTGGTTATGTTCAGCTGTTGGCCACCATGCCTCTTCATGCACACCGTCATAGAGCACCTCTTTCTGTTTGTCTGGAGCATCTGTGTTTGTGGCCTGACTCAACACACAGAGATCGTGTTCACTAAACATATTCAAGTTCTATTTCACTGGTCCAAAGCAGACCTGTTACCCTGGCGTGTGGATCAGGCACTGGGTGGCCAGCCTTCACAGGGAGACTGAACCTTCTTCAGTTCTGTGTCATGTGCAAACTTACCTCTGATATATTGTGTACCGTGTGGACTTTATGGACAAAATAACCAGGAATTTATAAAAAGAATTTTAATGCTAGAAAGGACTCCCCCAAATTTTGAGATGAGGAAGCTGCAGAATCAAGGAGTTCACAGGAGACACAGGGTCAGTTAGTGGAGAAACAGGCTAGGAGCCACATCTGTAAAACCTCAGACCAATGCCAAGATATTATTGACTACTATTAATGATTATCGAATAATATGATAAGAAATTTAGACTTTTATTTTTAAAGTGGCCCATTAGGACAACCTTTTGAAAGTTTTGTCTGTGGATTCCCCAATAATTGATTATTTATAAATGTGAACAAGATTTGACTTTTTGGGCATGCTAAATATTCTAGTCCTAATGTCCAAACATTTCTTTTCCTTTCACTGAAAAGATTAGGATAAGATCCATATAGATTCAACCCAGTCATGTATAATGGCTCAGGAGTGTCATCCCAACTATGAGGGAAGCCGAGGCAGGAAAATTGAGGCCTTCCTGGCCTGCAGAGTGAGTTCAGAGCTAGCCTGGATAACTTACTGAGACCCTTTCTCAAAGTCAAAGTAAAAAGAAAGAAAAAAAGAAAGGGAAGGGAAGGAAAGGAAAGGAAAGAGGAAAGGAAAAAGGAAAGGAAAAAGGAAAGGAAAAAGAATAGATAGATAGATAGATAGATAGATAGATAGATAGATAGATAGATAGATAGATAGATATTTGTGGGCATAGTTCAGTAGAACATTGCATATGTCTGCATGCCTGAAGCCTAAGGCTCAGTCCCTAATCAATCTCAATCTCAATATCTCTCTCTCTCTCTCTCTCTCTCTCTCTCTCTCTCTCTCTCTCTCTCTCTCTCTCNCACACACACACACACACACACACACACACACACACACACACACAGGCAATCACTGCTTAGGAGTCTGATAATATGCTCTAACAAGACATGGAGGCACTAGCTACTGTCTCTTACCCACGTAAACTTGTGTATACCACTAGACAACAGAGAGATGACTCAACGTTTTTGCTTGATTGACAGGCATTTGTTTTGACTTTAAAAGATGACATAAAAATGAACAGCCCTTGCCATACAGACCTACCCTCATATGTGTAAACCTAAAAACCAGACAGATGAAAAAGGATACCATACTAGGAAACAGAGAAATATGCACTAGAGTAAATACCACATATTAATTTCAGTTTATTCCCCTATTTATGATTCGTGTTCATCATAGTCAGCAGGTAGCTGGGGTCCGAGTTATTCTGTGGGACCCTCGGCTGACAGAACAGCTGTTGTGAACAACATTATAAGCTCCTGCAGTCGACAGAAAAGAAAATTAGGTATAGGCTTTGAAAACTTCCTCTCAGAACTGACACGTTGAACTTCTGCTTCTATTCCCCAAGCACAGCCAAGGGTAAGTAAGTCCAGGCCTGACTGCAAGGAGGGGCGGGGTGGGAGAATAATCCCACCACAGGCGTGAAATGTTCTGTGGTGTCACCGAGTACTGCTGTGGTTTGTCTCAATATTTAGGACAGAAAGATTGAGTTTCTGGCCCGCTTTGATTCTAAATGCTCACTTCTATTCTAAAGTGACATTGTCTCAGAGACCAGCCATCTTTTCTGGGTAAGAGGAGCGGAGCATGAGCAAACACCTTTCCCAACACGTGAGGAGATGGGGGTTCCTTTAAGGAGTTAGGCATCAGCTTTTCTTTGTTCAGCTTTACTGGGTCATAAGCAGAGATTGAATATATTCAATGTGTATAGCCTGATGCCTTGACATACGAATACAGCGAGAATGACACCATAAGCAGTCTAGTTAACACAGTCACACTAAGCAGAGTGATCCGGTTGGCTCTATTTTATTGGGAGACTATTCACAGTCTACTGCCTCAGTGTATTTCATATGTGCAAAGGAACATCAGCCACGGTCATTATGCTGTACACGAGGTCCCTAGAACCAGCTTGGAGGCTGTAACCAAAGCTCCTCCGTACCCGTTCAGACCCATCTCTCACTTCCCCAGCCGTTATGCAGCCTCTGTGTCTGACTGTTTTGGCTTCTGGAGTCAGCAAGATGGGTCACTCAGCTTCTCTGCATAGTGATGTAACTCTAATCCCCTCTCTACTTTGGTTATTAAGGGCCCTTGGTCATCAAGTTTTAGCAGCTACTGCCGATGGGGATGATTGAGTAGGAATGGGCATCGCAGGCTCTGTGCACACACATGATCAGCTCTTCCGTCTCATACCCATAGAGCGGTTATTAGGAATTGTGTCTGGACCTGTTTAAAGACATTCTAGTTTTTAGGTTTTTTTGTTTTTTTTTTTTTTTTTTTAATTTCTTCTTAGGCTGAGATTCTATCATTGGCAGTTGGGACTCTAGATGCAAATCTTTTGGTATTGACTAGAGCCCTGGGAAATTCATGCCCACGTGTAAGAATTAGGGATGAATACCCACACGAGCTATCTGTTCATCTCACAAGAGGACAGTCTTGCTTTGCTTTGGCTGGACGTTTAATAGCCTTGCCACACGAAGTGTCTCTCTTAGGAGAATCAGTGACAACAGTGTTCATTGGTCACATGTAACCTGACCCGTCTCTCAGCCAGAGATTTCTTGGCTCTGAAACACCCTACTAAGGTTCTTGCAAGGAAACAGATTCTCCCAGTGTTTAGGGCCAGTTAGTCAGAGGGCCACGGCCACAGCTACAGTAGCATTAGTACTGCTAAGTGGGCAACATTCCTTCATGTCCTGGGGTGTATGAAAGTCTCACCAAAGTGACAGTTAAGGGAAGTATTCTGAATTTCCTGAGTGACTCATGGCAGCTGCTTGATTCACTCTTTGAAGCAGAGGTGTCAGTGTATAAATAAGAATGACCACAGAACCGAGTGTAAACACACTCCTGGAAGATGCTATCATCATTCATAAGAGCAGCTTCTGTTCTGAGCTCTGTTTTGAACACCTGGGCCTTGGAAAACACTCTTTAGTTGCCTGGTGACGATTTTCCTATAAAATGACCGCCAGTAACTGTGATCTGATTTTTTTTTTTTAATGAAATTTCCAAAGTAAAACATCTCCACAAGGTGGAGGGTTCAATATAGAGCCCCGCCTCAATGGCTCCTGACCAAGTTTCTCCTCACTTTAATTTTGATGACCTACCAACCGCTGATTATAGTTGACTGTTCTTCACCTTTCTCTTGCATCTATTTTAATCCAAGTTAGGTATTTGGGATGCTAGAACTTTTTGCATTGATAGTAAATGTACTGCTCTTAGTTATTATTTAGTTTTGAGGTAGGATCTTGCTTTGTAGCCCAGGTTGTCCCAGAACTCACTAGGAAGAATTAGCCTAGCCTCATGTCATTCCTTCTGCCTCAGCCTTCCAAAATGCTGGGTTACAAGTGGAAGCCGCTATTGCCAGCAGTGACTACTCTACCCATCAGCCGCTATCCGTGGAAGGCATCTGGGTGATTGTCTCGTGTTTGCAGCCTGGCTTGTAACCTGATGGCTGCACGCTCTGTGTCCCTAGGTTTATCAGGAGGCACCGGTTATGAGGTAGCAGTAAAGCTTGTTCAGAGTGTCTTGTGTTCGACTTCGTATTGTAGCCAATATTGATGTTGCAAACCACTTCTTAGGTGAGCCTTGGAGTCTGGAATAAAACAGGCACTCAGATGAAAGGATATAAACAAAAGAGGTTGCTTTTCTCATAAGATAAATTCCAAAATCAAATAAAAATAAATCTTTTCTTTTTTTTAAAGGCAACCTACAGTTCATAGGCAGTACCGCTAGTGGGTTATGAATCCTTGGACCTTGGATTTTACTGTATGAAGTGGGAAGTTAGGATGGTGGAGATCACTATGTATAGAAGTCTAAGCCTGGGCAGTTGTCCAAAAGACCTCATTTGAGATAGACAGAGGAAGGTCTAAATCCCAGCTTCCTCACCCCCCCCCCCTGCAAAATGGCTATTTTCTAAGTCAATGATTTCCCATAATTTAGGAGAAAAAAACAGATGATGATAAGATCACAAATTCTTTCCAGAAGAAAATCAATTCATAGCTAGTATTCTAGCTGTGTTACTTAAAACACCACACTAGTGGTTTAAATATAAAAGCTAATTGATCTGGTGTTAAAACTCAGGCTGTGTTTGGACAGACAGTTGCCTTTTATTTGCCTCTTCACATTTAACCCTACTGGTAGGTATATGTGAGGTTAGGTCGTATTCTTTCTAGAATTCTTTCTCTTTTGGAGATGTGATAATCCAAGTGACTACAAGGCTCTTTACAACACCACGTTACATTGAGACTCCTCCACAGAGGGAAGTATCACAGGCCTTGATGATGACTGGCTGGTAATTTGTGTTGTGTACAGGAACCCAGGTCCACGGAGGGCAGTGAGTACTTCGATAGCCACTCGGATGGACTGAATGCAGAAGGGCAGGTGCCCACTCAGACATCTGCCTTACTGTGGTCAGGGGGCTCGGCTCAGACCCTGCCTCACAGAAGCGAATCCACTCATGCGATCGGCGTCGATCCCCTCCGACAGAACATCTACGAGAATTTCATGCGAGAGCTCGAAATGAGCAGGAGCAACACAGAACACGTGGAAACGTCCACAGAGACCATGGAGTCCAGCAGCGAGTCTGTCAGCTCATTGGAGCAGCTGGATCTGCTTTTTGAGAAGGAGCAGGGAGTGGTCCGGAAAGCCGGGTGGCTCTTCTTCAAACCCCTTGTCACCTTGCAGAAGGAGAGGAAACTGGAGCTGGTGGCTCGGAGGAAGTGGAAACAATACTGGGTGACCCTGAAAGGTACGTGGTAGGTCATGCTAGCAGGAGCCTGTCCTTCCTCCAGCTGTTCTTTCACCTGGAAGTGCTGATGGGGTCAGCATGGACTAGTAAGTATTGTGTGTCTAAGCATGTATGTACATGCATGTGTGTATGTCCAGGGGACAGCCTCAGGTGTCATTCTCTAGGTACCATCTGTCTTACTTTGAGATTTAGTCTCTCACTGGCTGAGAATTCTCCAGTGTGGTTAAACCAACTGACCACTGAGCCCCAACATTCACCTGTCTCCACCTTCCCAGTGCTGGGATTATAAAGACTATTACTATGCCTAAGTATTTTGTTTTTGTTTTAATGTGGATTCTGCAAGAAAGGGATCCACCAGGCAAATGGGGGATCAAAGGCTTATGAATTGAGCCACTTTCCCAGCCCTAACTTGAAAGATTGGGATCTATTGTCTCACAGATCTACTGAAAATCTTAACAAGTCTGTTTAATAGTTAACCATTTATATGTGTTATTAAGTCTAAGAAATAACACCTTTTAAGTTAAAGAATTTTCTATGTAAGAATGCCTCGCACAAGCACTGCTCATTAACAGTGGTGATTTCTCTGCTCACTGTGGGTGTGCAGGCTGGAAGAACGCCATCTTGTGAGGCAGCGAGATGCCTCTTCTGTGAGCACGGCTCTGATCTATGCAGGTGCAGACAGGAGGGGCAGACAGCCTCAGTCTCTGCAAAGGCCGCCTGTGATTGTCCGGGGCACCGAACAGGATGCCTCAGATGTCACAATCAGATATTCCCACTTGTTCTTCCATCAGGGAAGGGAGCAGAAAAGTGAGTCAGACATGTTCGCAGTCGGTGTGAAGTGCCCAGTGTGCCTCCCTCACAGTATCCCTGCGTGGCTTTCCTTGGCTCTCTGGTCATTTCTAAATCCCTTCCCCAACCTTGATGGGTAGGCATCACTTCTTAACCACCTATAATGTCCTCCAGTAAGTTTCCCTAGTGGATGGTTTGTGCTGTGTGTAAGCCCCAGCACCCAATAACTTCTCATAATGGGTCAGGATCCTTATGGCTCATGATTGGCTGAGGAAATCATAGAACTGACCCAGTTGTTAATGTCCCAGGGAATCAGGCTCTTATGCATAAGTGAGGAGATTTTAAAAAGTTGGAATAGAGGATCATACCCAGTAAAAAGTTTGAAGGAATAAGAAAATAAGGCCTTAACTGCCTCTACATGGGTTATGAAATGGTATGGAAACATTCTGTAAGTGGAGAAGGTTTAAGGGTTTGATTTGCAGGCCATGGGGAATATGTTTCCAGGGTGACAGAGTGGAAGTAAAAGTAAACATGACTTCAAAGATGGCAGTCCCCTCCCTTTTCCCTAGTGCCCTGTGACAGACTTCCCAGGGAAATATAACAGGTCTATAGTACCAGGCACAAAACCCCCCTGTGGAGCAGGCATCCAATCCAATCCACAGCTTTGGCTACCTGCCATAGCCTTCACGTCTCCACCTCTGCCCTCTGGGAATTCCCTGTGTTAAGGTCAACTTTCTTGGCTTCAAGGCTGTAAATTATAATGTCGGAACTAATGTATTTGGGCTAACCTCATTTGAAAACAAAAGAGTAGTGTCTGTCCATACACACTGAAGTATCGTTTGGGAATTATTCTTGAAGCAATCATGTGGATATTTTGGAAATGATTTTCTGTAGATAGGGATGATGGCTGAACCATGTTATGACCTGCTGTTGCTGATGTATACAGTGCTAAGCAGACAATGATTCAAGTTTGGAAGATAGAGCATTTAATAGGAACCATCTGCCTCTTCCAGTGGGTTGATTTTCATGTCCTTCCCAGGGACACCCTAGGCTGAAGAGTTGTCAAGGTTACGACAGTGTTTGTCAAAAGGCACAGCATTCCGTGTGGTGTCAGGATAAGAGCTCATCAGAATTGGTTTTGGATGCTATGGACTCTGCCCCAAGTTAGGCGCCCCCCTGCCCCCCCCCCCACAGGTTGTGGAGGGACAGTGTGAATTGAGGCTCTCAAAGAGCAGGTGAATTCGAAGAGAAGCCTAGATTAATTGCTTGTTTTCCACTGTGGGATTTCTATTATTTCCTATTTTATTCTTATTCTTCCACTGCTGGTCAGGTATGTTCTCCGTTGTGTAACTATGGCCAGAGGAATGTCTACTTAATCCCACTAGGAGCTGCTAGGCCTGGGGTAGGGCTGATGGCTGTCCACCGCAAGGGTGGGTTGAATGAAGAAGGTTTCCTGGTCATGAGTTGGCTTCTTTCTGTCAATGCCAGGGCCGTCTTCAAGGTACAGAACCCCTTTCAGTTACAAGTCAACTTGTACAACTGGGGGTAGGTTGATCGCGTACCAGCCTGTGATGCTGCGCTTTGCACCAGTCTTAAATTGGAATGTCCCCACGGCACGTTTCTGGGATTGAGATGTTTGGTGACCTCTTTTGGTCTTTTCTCCAGTTTTGGATTCATTTTCTTTCGATAAGTTAATTCAAATCATGGCTGCTGGAATACAACATCAGGTAAACTGGAAAGGAAACATGAACCCAAGGGAAGAACCTGGTACTAGGTGCAGCTGGCCTGTGGCTCTGTCAGCTTCATTCTGAGCCTCAGGTCATGGTGTTTTGCTTATATAAAGACAGATGGGTCTTTCTCAAAGGAAAAGGGCTGGGCTGGTTTTCATGGTCATCCTTGTCTAGGAAGAGAGGTTTAGATCGGCAGCTCTGGCTATAAACCTCTTCTGTCTCCTCTTGCCTTTGGTATTTGATTATGTCCACCTTCCTAGTTTGGACAAAGCTTTATTTGTGTTGAGGAGAGTTGAGATGTTGAAATGCTATATGACAGGGACGGAGCACCCATTCAGGAGGCTGCACTTGGGCAGACCTCTTTCCCCTGGCACTCTGCTACAGTGCTGGTTCGTGTCAAGGCTTAAGGAAGCAGTGAATGTGGCAAAAGGAACACGCTATGAGTGTGTGCATGCACATGTGAGCTCATGCGTGAGTGGAGATAGACTAGGTAGGCCTGGCACATGCTAGGCAACCACACGGCACATGCTAGGTAACCACATACTCAACCTATAATATCACCTGTAAAACATCTGAACTTGAATGAGGACAGAACACAGTGTTGGGCCCTTCTCACTCGGCACTGGGGAAGACAGGCTGGGGGCTCCCCACTGTTGATGGGAAGGGCACGCATCCACAGGTACCTTGTCGTTAATATGTGAGTGTCAGTGCTCGGTGTGTAAAATAATGCGTGCACTATTTCACTGGGGCTAGGGAGATGGTTCAGTCAGTAAACCGTGCTAAACAAGCACGAGGACCTGTATTTGATCCTTAAAACTCATATTTTATAAAATGAATGCAGTAGTGTGTGGTTGTAATCCCAGTGTAGTATAGTGAGTGTAGTGTAGTGTGTAGTAGAGTATAATGTTAAGTGTAGTATAGTGAGAATTTTGGTTTCTTAAAAAAAAAACACCCCAGTTATGTTATATGAACATGTTTTTGTTTTAATCTCAGGTGTGTGTGGGGGGGGCATAGGGCTACTTCAGATCGTCCACAGGAGCAGACTATTTGCCTTGTGTGTGCTCTGGGAAGGGCATGATCTTTGTTAGCTATAGGTGGTTTAATTCTGAGAATTCTTGAGCAGGTATAGATGGGAGAGGCCCAGTCCGGCGGTGACTGCTCCCCATTACTGCCCCCACTGCTGCATATATTATTACTGGTTCGCTGAACTGCTGGATATCCGGACAACAAAGATTAGACTTGCCCCAAGGAACTGCATCCCTAATCGGCAGGAATTTGTTGGCTGAAAGAGGTCTTCCCCTCTAACCTTCTTTGTCACCTACCTAGTGTTGGGGGTTTGGAAGGGATTAAGGTGGAATAAGGACTGAAAGGTGGTAGAAATATCAGAACCCAATAAAATAAATAAAAAGACTAGCCGAATAAATGAAGTAAAAAACTGAGGAGGCCTGACTCAGTGAGCAGAGTGGATAATGCCTTAAGAAAAGATGCAAAGTTGACCTCTGACCTTCACATACAAGTGCTCATATATGAATGGGTGAAGGTTTGAAGTAGTCTTATGCTAGAAAACATACTCCTGTGCTTCTTAGGATCGATGTAAATATAAGACTGAGTCTAAATCTTTGATCTGTAAGTCTTTATTAGCTTATTAAGGAAAATAAAACATTGGAATCACAGGTACTGACATTTAAAGAGTAGTGCTTAGAATCGAATCATAGTTCATTTTCTAGCTTGTGAGATGTGTGAGATTGTTTGGTGTATATTTGAAAGGTCAGCTTGATACTTTCTTATAAATGGCCAAGTTCAGTAGCTATTTCCTGTTTCCTGGCCCACAAACTATAAGTGTCGCTAACACACATGGGATTATTTTCAGCCTACCACATTTAATAAATACATTTGAAATAACGTAGTCATGTACTTGAGATTGAGGATGCTGAGGTTCAGGGAGCAAAGTTCAAATCTGTGCTCCACTGTTGTCTTGCCTGGGGCATCTACACACGTGACTCCATCCTGAATTTCTTGTTGGTAGATGGGTGCATGTCACTTTGACAACTTTGTAGGATAGCTGTGTGGACAGAGTACCTGGGGAGTCAGGTGGAGGTATACTGAAATTTTTTTTTCCGAGACAGGGTTTCTCTGTGTAGCCCTGGCTGTCCTAGAACTCACTTTGTAGACTAGGCTGGCCTTGAACTCAGAAATCCGTCTGCCTCTGCCTCCCAAGTGCTGGGATTAAAGGTGTGCGCCACCACCACCCGACCTAAATTGTTATTGATCAGTGAAACCATGCTGATCACATCATTTAGGTTTGGTTCTGTCCTGAGATTTTTAACTAGGAATGTTGTACATGCCAGGGTTTCCTTGTTTAAACACTAGCCTCTTGCAGGTGTCCAGGGACATTTTGGGATTGTGTCATTTACCTGTCACTCCTTTTCTATACTCTCTGGTCGTGTGGCTGGCAGGAACATCATTCTGCTTTCATCTTTCTTAGGCTGTACTCTGCTGTTTTATGAGACCTACGGAAAGAATTCCACAGACCAGAATAGTGCCCCACGGTGTGCCCTCTTTGCAGAGGACAGCATCGTGCAGTCTGTCCCAGAGCATCCCAAGAAGGAACACGTGTTCTGCCTGAGTAACTCTTGTGGGGACGTCTACCTATTCCAGGTACCACTGCTGTTCTGCCAACGGAGGGGTGAGGTGGTGGTGTGTGAATGATTAAGGTGAGACAGAGCAGAATTGAACAGGAAAACACTGGCGTGAATTCAATGGATGCTCCATTAAGCTTTGGGATTAGGGTGTGGGCAGACTAAGGCTGTTCATACTCACCAGTGCAAGGATCATGGCCATGTCTATAACAGGCATTTGTCTGGTGAAGTCTAAAGCTACTGCCTTTCCTATCCATGCCAGGACAAAGAAAATATTGTGATCTGTGCTCTGCATAACATATGACCTAGAGAGAGGGTAATGTCTGAGAGTTCCAGAACAGAGATCTGTTAAAGAAAGCCCGTGGCTAGGGAAGCGTCAGCTGTTCCCAGGCATCCCTAGTGAATGTCAAAGAAGCTTCTCAGGCTCACTAGAGCCTCCTGGACAAGTGTGAAAGTGGTGGCTGCCTTGGGATAGTAATACCCAGGATATCTGCCATTAGGATGTCCAGCAATTTGATAGAAATGCCTAGCATGGTGTTGAGTCTGGCAGACTAATTGACTTCTGCTACTGTTGCTCAGCACCTGTGTCTTCTTGGAATACTCCGACAACTTCTTGACACTTTGGGCTTTGAACAGGATGATTAATAAGGGTGCACAGAAGCCAGGCATGGGGTAACACACATACGTAATCCTAGCTCTTGAGAGGCTGAGACAGGAGGATTTCTGTGAGTAGTAGACTACATAGTGAGTTCCAGCATGACCTGATCTATACAGAGAGACTCTATGTTGAAAAACTATCACTGTTACCACCACCACCAACCATCAAAAGAGCATATAGGATTGCTTTTTAGCATGAATGTAATACATATGACATAATGTCACCATGGTGAATAGACCCTTGTTTTCTGTCACTAACTGTGGGCTGTTTTTGTTCCTGTCTTTCTGGTCACTACACTAAAGTTTCCGCTTTTGTTCCTGTCTTTCTGGTCACTACACTAAAGTTTCCGCCTTACTTTTATTTCTGCATTGACATACCCAGACAAAAATCAACTGAAGAAAAGGTTATTTTCTTTAGTTCATGATTCTAGGTCACGGTCCATCACTGTGGGGAAGTCGCAGTATTTGGGGGGAGGGGGTTGAGATATCATAGTCACAGTCAAGGGCTGGGAAAGAAACAAATGCACACACAGTAGTTAGTACTCAGTTCACTGTCTCTACTCTTACAGTTTATGATACAAAGCCAGGGAATGGAGCTCCTCACTCTCAGCCTGGCCTTTTCATATCAATTAAAGAAGTCAAGACTGTCCCCCCATAGACATGCCCACAGGCCAGACTAATCTACACAGTGCTTCATGGAGAGACTTGCTGGGAGATCCTAGGCTGTACCAAGCTAGCAGTTAGAACTAGCCAGCATAGACTCTTTGAACCCGAGTTGGGTGTTTACATTTGGGAAACTAAACATTTTGTTTTGGTTTTGTGTTTGTGAAGGGACCCCTTGGGTTTGACACATCAAAGCTGGCTCTTCCATTTTGGAGAGAACTTTTCCGTTCAAATAATCTCAAACAATTCCCTTATCCCATGCTCAGGCCACTAGCCAGACAGATCTGGAAAACTGGGTCACGGCCATCCACTCGGCGTGCGCATCCCTCTTTGCAAAGAAGCATGGGAAGGAGGACACGGTGCGACTGCTGAAGAGCCAGACCAGAAGCCTGCTTCAGAAGATAGACATGGATAGCAAGATGAAGAAGATGGCAGAGCTGCAGCTGTCTGTGGTGAGCGACCCCAAGAACAGGAAGGCCATCGAGAATCAGGTACCATTGATTGTGTGTCACCCGATAGCCACCTACACACACGCTCATGTAAATCAGCTTCTCCCTTCTCAGTTCTTCTTCATTACTTATATTCTCCAATCTGCACATACTGATATTTCTAAGAGATGTGTGTTCTCACCTGAACACACAGAAATAATTATGAAATAGGAATCTTATTTCTAAGAAGTATATAATCTAGTTAGAAAGCAAACCTGGTAAACATGACACTAAAGAAACCTTCTAGAACGGGCTAGATTAGGTGTAGCCTTCAAATGCTGTGAGAAGCCACAGGGTTGAGGTTGGACTAGGAACTGGAGGAAATGGTGAGGGTGAGTTCCTGGAAGAAGGTGGTCTGAAGACATTGTTGACTTATGCATTGTTGAGTTTTCAGGTAGGGAGGAGGACAGGGGCCATTTGGCTTAGGGTAGAAGTACTAAGAGAGGTGGCTTGGGGCTCCTGTGCATACTAGCATAGAAGTGCCAAATTATATGCATGAGAAGTACTTGATACTTAGCTGGGATCAGGGCTGGTTCAACATAACAAACTCCATCAACAAAGTGGTTTATGAACAATAGAAAGTTATTGTTTATGCATCTGGAGTCTGAAAGTCCTTCATCAAGTCATGGACAGATTCCATGTCAGATGGGGCCAGCTTCCCTGGGTATAGATGGGGTTGTCTTGCTGACTGTCTGATATGGTGGAAGAAGTGAAGGAAATCTCTGAGTCTCTTTAGGACACTGATCTTACCCATGAGTTCTCTGCCCCCTGAACTGCTTATCTCCCAGAAGGTACCATTCCCCAGTTCTTGGGAGTCAGGACTCTGGCATGGAGATTTGGGGGAGACACATAATTCGGGCCGTTTCAATCTTGACGATAAGACTTGGGGGGTATTATTTTATCCTCTGGTTGTGAGTTAGATTTTCAATGCCCCCACCTGTGTTGAAGGCTAGATCTCTTCTCAGCGGTGTCCACAGGAGGGACCTTATATCACAAGAACTGTGACATCATGGACGGATTAAATAGTAAAAGCACCGGGAGCTGGGCCCTAGTTGGGGAATGTGATAAATGAGGGCCTGCCCTGAAAGGGTTTATTCTGTCTGTCTGTCTGTCCCTTTTCCTCTCGCTCTTCCTCTCCCACTCTCTTCCCCCTCACCTCTGCTTCTCAACCACCACGAGGTGAATGTCTTTGTTCTGCCTTCTGCAGCCCCCACCCCAATGCCCTGCCTCTCCATGGGCCCAGATGACACAGCCAGGTGACCACACACTGAAACCTCAGAATCTGTGAGCCACGTTCTTTCCTCCCCTATGTTGATTTTCCCAGGTGTTTTCATCATAGTGATGGAGACCTGACTACATTCTCTGTATTGAAGGTTGGAGGTGAAGCACGGCCTGACTAAGGAAAGACAGTGGGCAGGAAATGGGGGTGTTCAGGTTCAAAGAAAGCTCTGGTAGCAAGTAACGTAAAAAAAAAAAAAAAAAGTCTGGGAATTTGTTTTTTTAAAAAAAATGGCAAAATGCAGTTTTCTGTAATTCTATAGAATTTGTGCTGAATGGATCTGTTCTTGGGGAAGATGCTTCCCGTGCTCAGGGTTCCTGCCAGCACAGTAAGAAGGAAAGCAGAGCGAGTAAGGGCATGGGGGTTTGACTAGCAGATAGGTGAGGTCTGTCATGTCTCTGTCCTGCTTTTATCTGGAAAGACTTAGCCAGCAGATAGGATAGGGGAACCGGGCCATTGTTCTCATGTAAGGAGAGAAAGGGAGTATTTGGCAAAATTGAGAGGGTTCTGGTTCTCTCCTCTTCTTTGTCCTCTTCCTCCCCCTCTCCCTACACACACACACACACACTCTGTTTGTCTGTCTGTCTGTCTGTCTGTCTGTCTGTCTCTCTCTCTGTCTCTCTGTCTCTGTCTCTGTCTCTCTGTCTCTCTCTGTCTCTCTGTCTCTCTCTCTCTCTCTGTGTGTGTGTGTGTGTGTGTGTGTGTGTGTCTCATTCTGGGCCTCCTCGTGGCCAGAGAATCCTAAACAAATACTTTTTTAAATATTTAAATTTGGGCTAGAGAGATGGCTCAGTGGTTAAGAGCACTGTCTGCTCCTCCCATAGAACCTGGGTTTAATTCCCAGCTCTCACATGGCAGCTCACAACATCTGTGACTCTAGGTCCAGGGGATCTGATACCCTCATCTGGCCTCTGTGGGCACCATACATGTGTGGCACATAGACATGTAGACATGCAGAAAAAAATTTATATACATAAAGTAAAAAAAAAAAAAGATGGCAGAGGTCTTTGGCTGTAAGTGCATTCAACACACATATACACACTCACATTTACACACTCAGACACACAAACATACACGCTCACACACACAAACACTCACACACTGACATACAGATGCATACTCACATATACACAGACACACACACAGAGGCACACACACATTCAGATACACTCATACTCACATACACACACAGACTCTCTCTCACACACACACATACACACTCTCCACATATTTTTTTGCAGTGTCAATAGCTTGTGAATGGATGTTCGAAGGTGTTTGATCTCTGATGAGCAGGGGTTGCAACTCTAAGCATTTACATAAATCTGAGAGTCTTCCATGGTTAGGTGGTCCAAAGAATTCTTTTAACGAATCGAAATCCGTGGTGCTGTAGGCCTGTGGTCCCAGGTACTTGGATGGCCAAGGAAGGAAGATTATAAATTTAAGCCAGCCGTGCCTACATTGCAACTTAGCTAGACCCTGTCACAAAGACATGAAGTCATGATGACGTTGGAGCTTAAGGGTAGAACATTTGTGTTTACATGCGAAGGTGCAGGAGTGTTACCCTTCAAGGCGCATTGCCCACTGTCTGACGGAGTCACATTAGTCATTTTGAGTACACCTTTCTGATGTTATCAGTTCTTTACTCTGGTTCTAGCTCATCCCTGCTCCCAGCCCTAATGCCTCCCTGCTTCCCCCCTACTCCCCCCACCTCCCTTTGGGTTCCTGGGAAGAAACTCTTTTGAGTTAAGCTTCAGAAATTCTGCTTTAATGTCATGTTACCGTGTTAGATTTTTTTTTTTTTTAAGGCCATAATGTAGTCACCTTTCCCCCAAGGGTCCTGCATTGGGTAACAGGAGTTACATTCACTGGGCTCTCTCTTCCCAACTCAACTGTCAGAGGGAGCCACTTGCTCTCATTTGCTGGACCCAAAGTCTAAGAAAAGCGCATGAGTTCTGGGCATGGATTGACATCCCCACGGCACCTATTAATGATTTTCCTGGTTCTTGCATTTCAAAGAACAGGTCCCAGGCAGGTAAGTATAGAGGTAGAAATAGAGGCAGTTTGTTAAGGATGGGGAAAACACTCCCAAGGATATTGGTGGGTCAGAGAGAGTGCTCAGCAGGGAGAGGTGTGCCTTTTTGCATTGTTCACACTGTGCCCACCTCCTGCCCTGCCTGAGTATTGTACAAACGTGCTGTGTCCCTCACACGCATTCTCTGGTGTAGGAGGTTCTAGCCTTCCGTTAACTGGCTTGATTCATGTGTAACCCTTGGTACATCTTTCTCCGGATCTTCCTCTCCTAGGCTTGAGATTGCTTTTAAGTCTCCAACTAGGAACATATTGTGCCAGTGCACAGTTATCCACAGGCTTGGACCAAGGAGGCCCCAGCTCCCGTGCACCTTTCATGTGTTCTGCAAAGTTCCCATTGACAAGTTCCCACTGTAAAGGAGTGCTCTAGCTCACTGCCGTTTGGAGGTCACAGCTGGGCTTGTCCCAGAGACTCCAGAAACTTCTGATCTAGCCACATAATACCAGATCCTACAATGTAGATGACATCATGCAAGATGGATAAAGTCTCTGGAACAGGATCTCTTTGAAGTGGATGGGTGGAGAAAATGGTTGTCAACACCCTTTTCCAATTAGAAAGACACTGTCATGGCAACAATGGCTGTTTCATGCTGCTGTGGAGGTCACACGCTTTGCTTAAAATAAACCTTGCTACAGTCCTGTCCTCTGGCCTCTGGGCTATTTCACAGGCAGATGATGCAACGTTCATTTGAGCGTATCCAATACGCACCAGACCCCTCTGTGTGTCCACATGGGGAGTGCCTTTGAAGTCTCGAGGGAGGAAGCATTGTAAATTAAGTCCAGTTAGTACTTTATTTTCCTTTCCGTTTATTAACTCAAACAAGTAAATGAAGACAAAAGCTTCACCAGCCTTGGGCAGTCCTGGCATCCTCTTAGATGACTTTGCCACCCCCACCCCAGCCTGCATCATTGTAGGCCCTTTTCAGGGACCAAGGGTCTGCCTATGAAGAGTGAGCTGGAAAGGGGAATAGAGGTATGTAACCAGGGCTGCTATGGTGTCTGGAGAATGTCCCCAACCCTACCCCCCCACTCCCAGTAGGACCACATCCATCATCCCAGCCTGGGCATCCTTTTAATATATTTATTTAAAGGTTTAAGTTGATAAAGAAGGATGCATTGTGTTTAGGTACTTAGAAACCATGGTGAGGGAGCAGTGTGGATGCAGCCTTTAAAGTGTGATGTTATATGTGGATGGGGGAGGGGCGCGGTTTGTGGAAGGGAATGGAGAAGAGTTGTGGGACAAGGCTGGTTGACAGAAGTGCAATGCACAGATATGGGTTTTCTTTAGTGGTCAGTAGGGAGACAGTGGGAGTGTGTTAGGCAGCACAAATGTAGCCCTATTCAGTGACCTTCTATGCAGTGCTTGCTATAGGCTAGGTGTGTGTGTGTATACTGTGTCCTCAGAGTATCCTCCATCTGGAAGCATGGCAGGATTGGGCCTATAGTCTCAGTCTCAGTCTCTCTCTCTCTCTCTCTCTCTCTCTCTCTCTCTCAAATTTATTTATTTATTTATTTATTTATTTATTTATTTATTTATTTAATGTATGTGATATACTGTCCCTCAGATCCCATTACAGATGGTTGTGAGCCACCATGTGGGTGCTGGGAATTGAACTCAGGACCTCTGGAAGAGCAGTCAATACTCTTAACTGCTGAGCCATCTCTCCAGCCTGGGCCTGTAGTCTCAACACAGGCTATAGTTTCATGGTGTGGGGCAAAACAGCAGGAGGAGACCTTAATGTCCTGTGTATGCTTGGGAGACCTCTGGAGGAGAGACCATCTGAATTGCTTCTTAGAAATGAGGCTTTAACTAGAAGAGGGGCAGAGAAAGGTGCCCTGTCCAGGGTGGCATATTTTCATACAACCAACAGTGTTCACATGTAGCCAATACATCCAGTCACAAGGTTTCCTGGTTTCGAAGCCCTTCGGCATCCCCGTGGCATTGAACATGAACTACTGTCCACTCTGGCCTTCATCCAGAACCTTACTTGGCTGTGTTCTCTCAGACTGCTTCCCGACTCCTATCCTTTCTGGGGACTTCTAGGCAGAGAGGACTCTGCACTTGCGTGCTGCTTCCTGTCACCTGGTCCACTCTGCACATACCATTTCTCGTGAAGGCCTGTGGGCGGCTACTTCCTCCAAGACTGCCCCTCACACAGGTTCTGCCTAGGATGTCACATGGCTCTACCTTCTGTCTGTCTCTTGGCTCAGCACACTGCTTTCTAGTTGTCTCTCATGGCTCCACTTGCCCCCTGCTGCAAAACACAGCTCCTAACGGACCCCATTTCTCACAGCTTTGGTTGTTTTCTGGATGTGGTGAGTGATTAGGCATCCATGCAATGTTTTGGGTGCTCAGCTATGGCTCCTTGGGACTTCAGTAAGGTACACACTTGCTGACTAAGTGTGGGATACATGACTTAGTATGAATGAGTGATAAATCCTTGGGTCTCTGGCTCCCATAACATGGGGTTTCCAGTTTGATTTGAAGGAAAACTTACTGGCTGTAAAATGGGTGACTTTTATCTCCATGGAGGCAAAGCTAGCCTCTAGTCAACTTCAGTAGACCTTTGTCACTGGTTGGGATCTTTAGTGAACATAGGTCTTAGTATTTGCAAAGCACAGAGTGGGTGTTTTGAAAAGTCACTCCACCAAAAAGGAAAAAGTAAACTATCTTTTAGGCCAAACCTACAAATGGACAGTTGAATGAGCAAATGAGATAAAATACTTTCCTCAGGGGGTCGGGTGCTGCGGGAATGCTGACGTCTCTCTTTGACTACATCCTGTGCTGTTTTGCGTCATCATGATTTTTATCATTGGGCTTCATCTCCCCCTCCCGCCCTTTTACAGCTCTCTAGAGCATCATGGTGCTCATTCATTGAACACTGCTATATGTTACCAATAAAGAGCAAACTCATCATTGAGTTTGTGCCGGTGCTTAGACCTGGGAGTTTCCTGTGGGATTTCATCATTAAACATTTCCCTCTGTGTGTGTGGGACTGGTGATATGGCTTTAATAGGTGTAGCCTACTGACCTGAGTCTGATCTCTGGTACCCATGTGGAGGTAGAAGAGAAGCAGCTTCCAAAAGTTATCTCTGACCTCCACACACACAGCATAGAACTTACACACACACACACACACACACACACACACACACACACACACACACACTCTCACACATACACATGTACACACATTCACACACAGATAACTTATTTTAAATCTTTGCTCTCTGATCTCGGGCAGATACTAGGTAGCTGAAGCTGTCCTTAATTGACCGATCTTGCCTGTACCTTCTCAATGTTGGGGGTACAGGCATGCACCATGATGCCCAAATTATGATCCAGTCCCAAGGCTTTGGGAATGTGGGTAAGCAAGTACTCTACCCACTGAGCTGCAACCCCAGAACTGAGCTACATCTCCAGAACTGAGCTATACCCCCAAAGCTGAGCTGTACCCCCAGAGCTGAGCTGTACCCCCAGAACTGAACTGTGCCCCAGAACTGAGCTGTGCCCCCAGGACTTATGTTGCATTTGCTTCATATATGTAAATATACTGTTGCTGTCTCCAGAAGAGGGCATCAGATCTTATTATGGATGGTTGTGAACCACCATGTGGTTGCTGGGATTTGAACTCAGGACCTTGGGAAGAACAGTCAGTGCTCTTAACCGCTGAGCCATCTCTCTAACCCACTGGAAGTCTTTCTAATGCTTGTTTATTCAGAATGGATGTCTGACATAGGGGATTTTGTCTGGTTTTCTGTGGATACTAAATAACACAGCCAATAGGAGACACCATCGGTGTTGACAAAATCTGTCACCCTTGATAGAGTCCAGTGCCTGGTGGTCACTGTAGGCCATGTGGAGGTAGCCACCAGGGCCTTCAGAATGTCAGCTTCCTGTCTTGTACTGAGCTTTATGTTATCAAATCTCCTGTGCCTCTCACTCTGCCTGTTGATCTGCATGCAAATAGAGGTTACATTTTATATAGACGTATGGTTGTGATGTGTTGGGGAGACAGGAGAGAGGTCCCCGGACAAATACCATCTGATGGCATTTCTTGGCCAGCTCCTGACTCCTTTTTCTTGAAGAAATACACAGCGCTTCTGTTGTGTAAATATCTGTAGCTGCTTTAATTGTTTTCAGTTGTACAGGTGGTAGTTATTCTCCCAGACACTGAATAGCAGCTAATGCTAAATGTCTGTCCTATCTCTGAAGTGCACTTGATTGTCATTGTTTTTTTGGAACGCCAGGTCCCTGCCACCACACATGCTGTGTTTGTCTGTGTGCAGTTCATCCAGTGGGGCAGTGGCTCTCAACCTCCCTAATGCTGTGATCCCTTAATACAGTTCCTCACGTTGGGGTGACCCCCAACCATAACATTATTTCATTGCTACTTCATAAGTGTCACTTTGTTACTGTTGGGAATCATAATGTAAACATCTGATGTGCAGGATATCTAATGTGTGACCCCCCCCCACACACACTGGTCATGACCCACAGGAAAGGACCTAAGGGTATAAATGGGGAGAGACATGTGACAGGGGAGGCATGTGTTTCACTTTATATCCCATAGTGCTCTGTAACATAGCATTGTTGCTCTGTAACTATCATACACTTTGGCATGTCACTCTATTGGGACCCCCAGCTGCCTTTGATCTTGGCTGTCCTGATGAAGTATATCCGAGTGTCTGTCTGTGTAGGACCATGACCTAGTAAGTTCTAGTACAAGGGTGTTAAAGGTGGGGAACAGCAGATTGAAACCACACAGCTCCAGCTGCTAGTAATTTTTCCTTGAGGGCTGTGTAAGGAATTGCATTTGCAGTTGGAGCTGCACAGACTTGTAGCTAAGGTTGAAGTCATCGCTCTTCTCTCTTCTCGCTGTTTAAGATCCGGCAATGGGAGCAGAATCTGGAAAAATTCCACATGGACCTGTTCCGTATGCGCTGCTATTTGGCGAGCTTACAAGGTGGGGAGTTACCAAATCCCAAGAGTCTACTTGCTGCCACCAGCCGCCCCTCCAAGCTGGCTCTTGGCAGGCTGGGTGTCCTGTCTGTTTCGTCTTTCCATGCTCTGGTAAGTTCCTGGGGAGGGTTGGGTCAGGGGCTTGCGCCTTTCCACAGTTGACTAATACTTCTGCCGGAAGTTAACCAAGGGTCACCAGAGACTAGGTACTGGGGACCAGCAGAGTAAACTGTAGTTTCCAGTTTCTCAGATGCTTATTCTAGCTGTCAGCTGGAAGTTACTCCATATTCTCATCTCCCTGTCTATCCCTCCTCATACTCTTGGGAAGGTGCTGGTCCCCGAGGAGTGCTCTTACTGGGTTAAGAAGAGAAAGATGAATTAAATGATGTTTAATCTGGGGCTGGGATGATAGTTCAGTGAGTAAAGTGGTGTCCTTGAAAATGTGAAGACCTGGGCTTCATCCCTAGGGTCTATATTTGGGGAGCTCCAGGTAAACAAGAACCTGTCTCTAAAAAACAGAAGAATAAGGGGGAAAAAGGGGGAAAAAGATGGAGTACTAGGGAGATGGTTCAGTGATTAGAACAAGAAGAAAGACCTTCTGGTAATGTATCCCTGCAAATGCTGGGAGACCCTAGCTACCCACCTGTAAGTCCAGCCTTTGGAAGGTGGAGACAGGATCCCTAGAGCTGAGCAAGTTGTCTAGCCAGGTTAGTAATATCAGTGAGTTCTGAGTTTGATTGATATTCCGTGTCTCAAAAAACAAGGTGGAAGAAGGATTGGGGAAGATTCCTGATGTCAACTTCAAGCCTCTGCTACACACACACATGCACAGGTGCCCTCACACATATGAACATGCTTATACACGAGCACAGTCACCATATACACATAAAAAGGAGAAAAAAAAATGAAAAGAATAAACATTGTGGGTGGTGCCTGAGGACCTTTGGCGTCCACATGCACCTGCAGACACACAGACACATATGCAAACACAATGCATAAACAGTGGTTTGCTTGGTGTGTAGTGCTGGGAGCTCCACGGGTAGGGTCTGAACTTGCTTCTGGCTTTTTGCATTGAACCGGCTCATCCTGAAGAGCTCAGAGTGGTTTTGCCGACTCTGCTGCCTGTCGCGGGTCCATCTGATCGTTGGCTTGCGCTATCTAGGTAAAGCCACTGTGGAGGCTGATTTCTTCCGCATGTGAACTATGCGGCAGACTCAGGCACTGTCAGAACACACTTACAGCCAGGCCGACTCAGGCACTGTCAGAACACACTCACAGCCAGGCTGACGTCTCCACAGGGCAGAAACTTCGATGGGCTTTAAGATGTTTTTCAATTGTGTTTAACATTAGGTGTGCTCCAGAGATGATTCCGCTCTCAGGAAAAGAACACTTTCCCTTACCCAGAGAGGAAAAAGCAAGAAAGGCATATTTTCTTCATTGAAAGGTCTGGACACCCTAGCAAGAAAGGGGAGGGAGACGAGAGCTTCCATAACTCAGGTGAGTTCTTGACATGGGAGGAACAAGATGCTAGGTGACATTTTTTGACACCTCCCTTTCTATTTGCATTTTTGTTTACTTGTAAGAAGTAGCTATTTGTTGGTTATAGGTAGTGGTTAACTGTAGTCCATTGGCTAATATTGAGCCTACATTTTCTGAATGGAACTGCCATAATTACATTCTGTATATAAATGTCAAGGTCAATTTTTATATTAAGGTAACTTCATGTAATTAAAATGATAAAGTAATAGATAACAGGATAACTTGCTTATTTTAGAAGTATCATTTAGTTAATTAAATGAGCCTTACTGTCTGCCTCAGTGTATCTGCTGAATGTTCTCAACAAAAGATTTCTTGATAAACAAAAGCATTTGGTTGAACATTTTTGTTTTAAAAAAGATATTATGTCAGTACTTACACAGATGAATGAAGTTGATGTATTAGGTATGCCTAGTTGAATATTTCATGTTAGTATTCTACAAAATTTAGAAGATAAGATTTACAAAAGTAAAAAAAGAATGATTCTAGTCAAACAGAGGTCTATTAACATATTGTCTTCCAATATTTATTCTAAGCACATTAGAAACAGTTATAAGATTGATTTTTGTGGCTTTGCCAACTCCGTTCCTCATCTTCTGAAATGCATAATTAGTTAAAAAAAAAAAAAGAGCAATGTCAAGAAAATTCCAGATGACTTAAATACTATGAAACATCACAGAAAAGTATGTGTGAAGCTATGAGAGGAAAGAAAGCAGACATCTCTGCAGAGGGAAAGCTTCGTATTTGAATATTAGTATAGATTGTGAAATGGAGACAAAATAAAACATTATACAATTTCAGTATTTAAACTAAAAATGTGTAAATGCCAAGGAACACTGCGGAACCTTTTCATTAGTCTTCTTTTCTTCCTCCTCTGTGTTAGATGTTTGATTCTAGCCACAGTCATGGATTTCTTGGAACTCAGCTACCTCAAAAGTCCACTAACTCCAACGAGGTAAATATGGTGGGACAGGGCCGCCATCTTGGCAGCCATTTTGTTTTATGCTGACTAAGTTGAGGAACGCTGGTTTAGAGTCTACACATGGATCTGTTAAAAGACAAGTTTAGAATTAAAATGGTCCTACTAAGTGAGCTAAGAGGTGTTCCCTGAATGCTAAGAATTTTTGGAGGATTTCAAACTTACGACATTACAACCTGAAAATTAGTACCTAGCCAGAGCTCCAATTTGGTGTAAGGTTACCTGTTCCTCAGCAGTTCCTGAACCCTCCTTTGAATATTAGTCATTGTCAAGTTACAGCTTCCTCCATGGTCTTCAAGGCCTTCACACAGCTGCTTCTCGAGACATCCTCAGTTGGGTTGAGCAATGTCTTCTCTAGTCTCTAGGGTGGCTTCTGTTTCTGAGGTCAGGAGTATGGTCAGGAGTGGATGCACTACTTGGATATGCTTATAGTCACATTTTGTGCTTTCCTTAAATTCCTGTCCTTCTCAAAAAGCTGCGGTTCATATTATTAGTCAGTTTCTCCAGATTTTCCTCTACCAAATTACTTTCTTTTTTTTTTTTTCCATTTTATTTCTAACAGACATCTGAGCTACTCATCAAAGGTAAATGATCAGTAGTGGGGCTGGAGAGATGGGGTCCGGAGGTTAAGAATATCTACTGTTGTTCAACAGGCTCCAAGTTCATTTTCTAGCACCAGATGGTGGCTAACAACCACCTGTAACTCCAGTTCTGGGAGAATTTGACGTTCTCTTCTGGTCTCAGAGGATACCAGGCACCTGTGTGGTTTGCAGACATACATATAGCATAATAAAATAATTTAAAAACACTGATCATGGGGCTGAAGGAATGGTTCAACATTTAATGGAGTTTTTTTGCTCCTCAGTGGACCTGAGTTTAGTTCCCAGCACCCACAGGGCAGCTCACAACTGCCTGTAATTTCAGCTCCAGGAGACCCTGATGCTCTCGCCCGACCTCCACGGGCACCTGCATACAAATGGCATGGGCAAATACACACTCTCTCACACAAACATAAATTTAAAAAATTAAAATAAGAAAGCCTGATAATGATCAGCGTAGACAAACCTACACTCGATCATTGCCAAAACTACCCAACACATTAATGGGAATAATTGGATAAGTTGGAAGTTTAGCCTGGAAAAACAAACAAACAAACAACCAAACAGCCTGAGTTAGACACTGACCGTTGCTTTGGGAGGGAGTGGAATACTCCCTGGTGATATAAAATACTCAGGGAGGACATCTATGTGTTCTGCCTTCTTGCGAAGCTGGGTACAGTTTCTTTAGTGTGCCATTGTTGTTGCTAAAGCTGTTCCTCTTGCATGGCAGCTCAACCTCAGGTGCCCTGAGTGTGAATGAGTTGGAGAGCCTATAGAATTATATTTCTTCTCATCTGCAGTCTCTTAGGACCATGTTGGCAAGAGCAGGTTGTGTGTGGGGGTAGGGGGACTTGAACCAGGAATCTCCTGTTTTATGCTCTTTTTGGCAAAGTTCACGAGCCATGGGTAGACAGAAAAGCTGCATCCAACTTTTCTTTTCTATAAAGGATGCTATTTATAAGGAATGCTGTCCGTTTCCTGCCCTGTGGTCTCTGTATACTTGCAGAGCTGATTTAAAACCCCTGTCAGATCATACTGTTGTTGGAGAATTTGACATAATCCTGTGGTTGATATGTCACACAGATTTGCTATATTCTTACTGTGTTCTGCCTTATCCTATTAAGTTACGTGTATGTGAATGTGAGTGTGTATATATGAGTGTGTGTGTATGTGAATGTGAGAGTGTGTGTGAGTTACTATATGTTTGTATCAGTGTGTGTGTGAGTATGTGCATGCGAATGTGAGAGTGTGTGTGTGTGTGTGTGTGAGTTAGTGTGTGTTTGTGAGTGTGTGTGAGTGGTGTGTGTGAGTGGTGTGTGTGAGTGTATGAGTTGTGTATGAGCATGTGTATGTAAATGTGAGTGTGTATGTGTATGTGTGCATGAATATGTGTGTGTGTGACTGTGTGTGTATGTTGTTTTGAAGAGCTTTTCATAAGCCTTGGCTCTGTGCAGTGTAAGTGTTCCTGTGTATTTTAAGCCCACAGCTCATGTCAACATTATGATACTCAATGTTTGTTAATTAATTTTTTGTATTAGCTGTAGTCCTTTAATGGCTGGGAAGTGTTGGTCTATGATAAAATCCCAGCGTTTTTGTTTTTGTTTTTGTTTTTTTTGGTTTTTCGAGACAGGGTTTCTCTGTGTAGCCCTGGCTGTCCTGGAACTCACTCTGTAAACCAGGCTGGCCTAGAACTCAGAAATCCGCCTGCCTCTGCCTCCCGAATGCTGGGATTAAAGGTTTCCACATACTCCTGTTGAATCCTCAAGTCCCAAAGCTAGCAAAGACATCTCTGCAGCCCCCTGCTTGCTTCATATAGGGATGAAACCCTGCATAGGGATACAGGAGGCTCTGAAACCCTGCATAGGGATACAGGAGGCTCTGAAACCCTGCATAGGGATACAGGAGGCTCTGAAA
>NC_034610.1:336988-429589 GCF_900095145.1 Mus pahari
CATAGGGATACAGGAGGCTCTGAAACCCTGCATAGGGATACAGGAGGCTCTGAAACCCTGCATAGGGATACAGGAGGCTCTGAAACCCTGCATAGAGATACAGGAGGCTCTCCATCTCTGTGTTGGTCGCTTTAATGGTACATCTTTACATCTTCTGTCCCGTGTCACAGAACACAGGCCCAGGTTCAAATTGAACTGCAGCTTAAAGAAAAAGAGACCTGTTGTTGTTGTTGTTGTTGTTAATACCCCTTTGGCTGAAAATTCTGCTGGTGGCTGGTGGACTAATGAACAGTTACCGTTCGCTGGCTGTCTTGTGCTATAATCGTGGAGAGCATTTGTAGCACACAAACCATCTCTCTTTGTGCAGTAAGTACACTATGTGCGTTGGAGTTACACAGAGAGGCTGTTGTGAGGGAGGAGCTGGACCCCCTTTTAAACACCCCACTATAATTGGTACATCCTGTAAGGGTCTCGCAGTGAGTCACCCTAATTGGAAGTCTGTTAGCGCTGGAGGAAAGCCAGCCTTCTTGGAGCATGTTTTTAAAGGACACCTTGGCCAGCCCCAAATGAGAGCTTTTCAGAGCCTCCTTGATGAGTAATAAGGAGTCTCAGACAGTGTTTGGCAGGGAGGTGTTTGTTGTGGAGATGTGTCAACAAATCTCCCACCGAGCTAGGGTGGCAGCTGCCCCAGAAAGCCACAACAGCTATGGCAGCCCCGGCCTTGGCCTCTGTTCCTATAAAACTGTCTGGGGTGTCCTGACTTTCTGTGGCAGTAAGTAAATGAAGTATTGCCCCATTACTTACTAGCTACGGACTTGGGGGTGGCGCTGAGGGTGGGGGGGTGTTGGGCGCCCTGATGTCGGTTTCTCAAATGGAAAATGTGAACAAAATAACCAACGGTTGACCACGGTGTACAGGCTGTTTAAATAGAATGCTAGACTGGAACCTTCCACTGCCCATGGGCACCTATAGACCGTATCCATGTTTGTCTCTTTCTGTACACGTAGCTGGCCAGTCAGGTCTTCGTTTTTCCTTCCTAACCACTGGTGTCTGGGCATCTGCCCAAGAAGAAAATAAACACTACTTCCTCGACGATATGGAGCTGTCAAGAAAAGCCAGAGCTCATCATTTCTTTTGTGCTGTCCCCTCATCTCACTTGCTAATAGACTCTCCTTTTAGCAGTGACAGGGGTGGTGTGGGCCCTCCACCCCCTGCTTTTGACAGACACTGTGATTTTGCTACTCACATCCCATCCCTACAATGATCCAGGCAGTAATTATAAGTCACTGGACCCAAAAGCATCTGCTGAAGAACACACAGGGTTACGAATCTCTCTCTCTCTCTCTCTCTCTCTCTCTCTCTCTCTCTCTCTCTCTCTCTCTCTCTCTGTGTGTGNCTGTGTGTGTGTGTGTGTGTGTGTGTGTGTGTGTGTGTGAGAGAGAGAGAGAGACAGACAGACAGACAGACAGACAGACAGGCATACTGAGTCTAAGTAATTGAACATGTGGTTTCAGGACCATTAGTGCCACGATGGTGATGATGATGATGATGATGATGATGATGATGATGATGATGATGATGATTATGATGATTTACTAGTGTAGAAGTTGCCTTATCAGGAAAGCTAGCTTGATTTACAATTTTTACAGTTGCTAAGGTGGCATGCTATGGCTGGGGCTAGAGTTCCAGCAGGAGTTGGGCTTTGAGGAGACAGCACTGCACCCCATCCCAGGTTCCCCAAGGTTTTGGAACAAGGAATAATTCGCACGCAGTTCTGGTCAGTGGCTGCCACTGAACTATGGGGCTAATGCATGTGTGGTACTCAGACCCTGTTCAAGCTGACTAGAGAAGGAGGTTTTCCATATGTCTCCCCGTGTCGTTCCTCCAGGGGTAACCTTGTGAAGCTGGTATTTGTGGTGGTCACCTCTAAGCGGAGGGAGGTGTTGGGACAGTAGGTTGCCGACCAGGCTGGCTAAGGGTAGCTAGACTGGATTTGAGCCGGACCATCTTTTGCTTCTTTTCTTTATGTTCTCCAGCAGCTGAGAACTTCGAACAGGGCTTTGGACATGATCTTTTGACCGGAGGGAGGCAGGTTAGTAGAACAGGAGAGAGCAAGTAGGCTACACAACACTCTTGTCGGAGCTAGCCAGCGATGGGCCTTTGGATGAGTCCTTTTAAAAGCACTTGTGAGAAGGGTGTGTGGGAAGGAATTTCCCAGATGTCCCATTTGTGTGTGTGAGTGTGTTGAGTGTGTGTGTGTATGAGTGTGTTGAGTGTGTGTGTGTGTGTGTATGAGTGTGTTGAGTGTGTGTGTTGAGTGTGTGTGTGTGTGTGTGTATGAGTGTGTTGAGTGTGTGTGTGTGTATGAGTGTGTTGAGTGTGTGTGTGTGTGTTTAGTCTGAGGATTTTTCTCTTTTACGAAAAGGACACAGAAGAAGGTTTTGTCAAACTCTCAAAGCTGAGGTGCACATGGCTTCCGCTTAGATGCTGAATGAAGAAATCAAAGTAGCTTTCTCTCCAAAAGGGCAACGCTTAAAATAACTTGGGAGATCCGTATTCATCAAGTAGACCTTTCCCCCTGGTTCTAATTAATCCATTCCACATTCATTGACTTCATTGAATAGCCGGGCCTCTCCTTTTCTATATTGAGTAAATGTGTGTGCGTGCTTGCACGGTACAGCAAAAAGGACATCTGATTTGTTATCATGGGAGGTCTCTGAAGAGGCCTTAAGTCACTGGTGGCCTTGGCTTTGATAGGCATCTTCTGTAAACAGTGGAGACAGAGGAAAGGAAGCGTCGTCCGAGCAGGCGCAGGGTTCACAGTCAGACTCAACTGAGCATAGCAGGATTGTTCTATCATCCTTTCTTCCACCCCTCTGTCTACTTTCACACATCTCTTTTGTCCAAGCCTTGCCTTCCTTGAGCAGTCTGCCATTTAGTCTTTCTGAAAGCTGGGACCAGGAAGAAGCCGACCCCGGAAGAGCACATTCGAGCCAGCTGCCTTCGTCTTTCACCTTTACTGAGTGTGACTCTTCGGTAGCATCCGGCTCCTTAGTGCCCAGGTGTACTGTGGGTGTGAGATGCCTTGTTAAGGGTCAGAAGAGACTGTGATGGAGAAACAAAGACCTTATTGCCATGTCTCTCGCCCCTTAAAGTGGGTGGACCCCAAACGTTGTGTGAGCTGGGTTCTGCTCTGTCAAGTACTGAGTTTGCTGGGTTCCCCTAACTAGTGATTCCAACACGAAGGCCAGGGGCACAGAGCGACAGAGGGGAGCAGTTGCTTTGCAATGAACAGAGGAGCGCCTTGCTTTCTATGGGACGTCCTCTTGAGACGGTTTGTTCAACTAGGGCATGGTTTGTGTAGTAGAATTAGGAAACGAACCTGGACCACTAAGTCATGTTCACTGTGGAGGGAAGTTAATTGGCAGACTGCCATTTTCGTGTGGTGTCAAAGTGGGGAGACCTGACTCATATCCAGACTTCGGGGGTCAGAGCCCTTCCATACCATAAGGATTAGTTGTGCACACTTAAAGTTCCTTAGAACTTTTGCACCCCGTTTTTCTCACCTGGAAAGTAGAGGGCAATGAGGGTTCGTACCCGAGTAGGCTCTGAGTAAATCTGTAGCCGGGTGGGAGTTTATTTTATGAGAAGAATCTCCCCCTGATGAACAGTCAGGGATAAGAACAGGCAAGAAGCCATGGTGTGGCATGGATTTGAATTTCCTGAGTCTGCCCAACTTGCTCTCTTGAAGGACAGTAGGAAGTTGCAGTGATGTGGTTTAAACTCCTTTCTGTGGCCTTCCTTTTCCTGTTCCTTACTCCACAGCGACCTCTGCTGGGCTTTCCGTTTGTTTTTGCTTTCAATGTGCATTAAGAGGGGAGAGCCTTAAGCAGCTTAATTAGGCCAGTGCCCACTCTTACCCAGTGGCTGGATCGAACCACTGCCAAAGTGATCCAAGTGCCCAGGAGAAGTGAGCCAGAGAAAGCCCTTACTCATGTGATAGCCCCCCTGAGGAGAGAGTACCCCAGCCTGGTGTCGTAGGCTCTCGGCATCTGCCCCTGTTTCTTCCTTTCTTCATCAGTGAGGGGAGGTTGGTTCTGGCTGTGAGCATCTTTCTGGGAAAATGTTCTGACCTTGACAGATCCACGACAGGTCCAGTTATGCCACTTCAGACCTGAGCAGCACATTTCCAAAGACACGGACCCTTCCCTTCTCTGCCCAGGCCTGTTCTTCGGAATGACTTTATCACATCGAGTTTGGCTTTGCACAGTTTACTTTGTGCTTAAAGATAGAGAAATGCATGGAGTAGACAGTGAGTTGACCCATCAGAATGCTTGCTTTGAGGAGTGAGTTGTTTGTAGCACTGTGAGAGCACTGAATCTACCAATCTACACAGTCGTCATGCTTTCGAGCCTATGACGTCTCTTCTTGTTTGTGGGTGGCTCCTTTGCTCATAAAAGCTCATCTTGTTAATTAAGAAATATCGGTAACGAGAACACTGCTTCCTTTTGCAAAGTGGTAAACTTGAGGCTAAGCAAGTTGAAAACAAAAGTCTGTCTGTTTTGAGACAGGATCTCACTGTGTAGCTGGCTGGCCTGGAACTTACTTTGCAGATAAGGCTCAAAATGAGATCTGGCTTCAAACTCGGAGATCTTCCTATCTCTGCTGGGATTAAGGGAATACACCAACACATCTGCCTAAATTAAACATTTTTCCCCCCTGGGCTGCTTTTGTCTCGTTAAGTAGCAGATTCGGAGTTAGGATCACCATAGTGTTCCAGCAAGAATCTAACTCAAAGTAATGTTTGAGATGCTTCGTATAGGAGTAGAGTGACGCAAAGTGACCGGCTTCAGTGGTGAGACTCACAGAAGTGTTTTGGAAAAGATCCTGAAGGTGGCGTTCTTGGGGATGGTTTGGACAGAGCAGCCATGTCTGACATTACCTGAAAGATGGAGAAAGGATGTCCTCTTTGCTAGAAGTTACATTTAAAAAGTTTAAAGAGGAGACGAGAGAGTCATCCCATGTATGGAGAGTTCAGTTTAGAGCTGATCTAGGGTACAGACAGACAGACAGACAGATACCAATTGTTGTGGATGAGACCCTTTGGAAGTCGGAAGGGGACTAAGGATTCAAAGTACATTTCCCAGTGGCCCTCTCCATCAGGACTCTATAGCAGTGACATTGAACTGTTCTGAGTTGACCCCACTGCAGAGTAGAAGAAGTCTCCCTCCCTGGGTTTCAGCTCCGTCTGTGTAGAGAGTCTGAAGAGCCAAGAACTGGCAGATCTGCCCCTGAATAGTGTGTAGGACCAGTGTGGGATGTGTGCAAAACGTATAGTACAAACTGCTTGTATTAAGGGAACATTTGCCTCCCCCCTCTGGTTTCTACTTTTGCTCATCCAGTCTTTATTTTCTCACTGCACACAGGTCTATGACCTGCATCTGTATGGCTCCGCAGTAGACAGCGCTCTCCGAGACAGCACGTGGGAAGTCCAGACGTATGTCCACTTCCAGGATAATGAAGGAGTTACTGTGACCATCAAGCCAGAACACAGGGTGGAAGATGTTCTGGCTTTGGCATGCAAGGTGATGAATTTTGCTATAGAAATACTTCTGAGTAGAGAGGGTTTGTTAATGGAGTATTCCTCTGCACTTGGTTTTGTGTGGGGGGTGTTAAAGACCCAACTTTCTACGCAGGGGAACATACTAACATTTTCTAGCTAGTATGTTAACTCTCCACCCTTTAGAGGAATGAGTCCTCAGGTCATGGTCCTATACTTCCATGAAGCCACATCGACTTTGAATCTGCATCTAGAGTCATTCTGACATCTGTTGATGTTCACATTAATAGAGATGAAGTATCTTGGTGTGCTATTCAGCCCATAATTCATTACCACTCACAGTTGCTTTATAGACTTTATTTCCAGTCTAAAGAGGAAGTATAGCATAAATCCATTCAACACCGGCATGCCTAGTACTTTCAGACCACCAGGTGGCAGACTAGAGCTGAAAGATTTAAATACACTGGACTAAACTTTCATTGTAGAATATTTTAACTATTTTGTGCTTGGCCTTGAGGCTTTAGTGTCCCCTACGTTTGTATGTCTAATTGTGGTTATAAACTTAACTGCATCCCCCAAGCCCAGTGTGTAAGCCTTTTATTCAGAAAAGCCTTTTATTTAGGTGATAAAAACTGTGATTAGCTTTCTGGGTGTTTAAAAGGAGTCAGAGGCAGGAGGTCAGCTAAATCCTGTTTGGAGCACAGGCTTGAAAGAAATGTTTTTCTGCTGAAAGTGTGGGGAAGAAAGAAAAGATGCAAGTGAGGGAAAGAGGAGGTACACACACACTCAAATACACACATACACACTCACACACATATACATATACACATACACACATACATATATACATATACACACACATACATATATACATATACACACACATACATATATACATATACACACACTCACACACACATACATACACACATATATACACATACACATACACACACACACATATATACATACACACAAACAAACACATACACACATAACCATACACACACACAGGGCAGGGGTGGGGGATAGAGGGGGTTAGAATATATCTGCACTTAAACATTTTCCCTTTGAAAATACTTTGAAGTATGAAATTCTGAAGTCTGTATAACTTAAAATCGCTCTACTTTCCTGATGAAAAACAACTTAAAGTTAGCAACCGGCACATGGCAGAGAGCTAGCTGTCGGAAGGGAGATGAGTTCCTAGCAATGAACCTTATACTTTGTGATGATAGCGTTTAGAGGAGACCTTAAACAATGAATTTTGACCCTTCCTTTTCTTGTTTGTACATTTAAATTTCAGGTTTTCTGTAGTTCTAGACTGAGAAAATTATATGCCGTTGTTTTGGGGGATTTTGATAGTGATCTGTCACAAGCCTCCTGAATGCTGATGGTTTTGGGGACAGGCAGTTAGACTCTGAGTAACCAATCATTTTCTTTGTAGATGAGACAGTTGGAACCCACTCACTATGGTCTTCAGCTCCGAAAGGTGGTCGATAAAAGTGTAGAGTGGTGTGTGCCTGCACTGTATGAATACATGCAAGAGCAGGCAAGTGGACCTGGAGGTTGAGAGGGATTGTCCAACCACATCCATGCCCAACCTCACATATCCCAGGCTGGCCTTGAACTCTGTGTATCTGAGAATGATCTTGAGATTCTAACCCTCCTGCTTCCATATCCCGTGTGTTTGGAATACAAGTGTATGCCACTACACCTAGTCTATGTGATGTGGGGGGTCAGACCCAGGGCCACACATGCTCAGTGAACACTCTGCAAGCTCAGCCCTTTCCCCAGGCCTCTTAATTTTGGGGATTGTAATTTGGGGGCAAACTGTTCAAGACTGGCATTTGATTTGTAACCAACCCTCATGTAAACAGTATTGTAAGTTTTCAGTGTGAAAGTATGTGGATGTAGCTCTACAAGGTTGTATAGTGCAAGCCCTGATTCTCCTGCTTTCTCATTCTCCTTTCTTAGGTTTATGATGAAATTGAAGTTTTCCCACTCAGTGTGTATGACGTGCAGCTAACCAAGACTGGGGACATGACTGACTTTGGTGAGTGTCAGGAGCCCTCTCTTGTCCCCGGGGAGACTGATGATCACCTTGTCCTTGGTCCCTCTCTCTCTCTTTTTTCATTATTATTTATTTTACTTGAACGACCTGGTATGTATCAATACTGGGAGAGATGGTAAGGAAGTTTCAGGAAATAACATAAGAATTGGTAAGGCATGTGACATACTGGGGACAGTGCTAACAATAAATGAACTCTACCTAGTGCTACTCTTAGCTGGTTCACCCAGGAGCCAGACAAGGTTTCTTTGATCCAATTGTTGATTGAGATTTAAACATATGGGAATGCGCCACTTGTGCAATGCCCAAGGAGACCAGAAGAGGGAGTCTGAGCATCTGCGGCTAGAGTTACAAGGTGTTGTGAGCTGCTCAATTTGCATGCTGGGAACAGAATGTGGGTCATCTGGTGATCTTAACCAGCTAGTGATCATCTTAACCACTGAGCCATCTCTCCAGCCTCAAGAGGCTTCTTTTTAATGTCTAAAGTCTTGCCAACTGGAATGCTGTCCTTTCCCAGACCTTTCTCCCAGGATAGGAATCTTACCCGCCCTTTAAGATCACGTGGACAGTCTAGCTGGAATAAGCCTGATCTTTTGGCTTTATCTCCCGCTGAGTTTAGCGATTATGGGTTAACATAGGTGTTTAACTCTTATTTCCCTTGTCTTTATTGAATCTCCGCTCCAAGGTCTTTGTAGACTTGGCTCATGTCTTGCCAAGCACTGCAGTCTTCCTTTACCACTAGAACTCAGTAGTTAGAGAAGGCGGATGAATGCTTCCACAGAAAGGCTGGGTTTTGGGTTTTGGTTTTTGGTTTTTGTTTTTCTGGGTTTTTTTTTGTTTGTTTGTTTGTTTTGTTTTTTAATTTTGTCATGTTACAAATGCCACAACATGGATATTTGCTTCAAAATATTTCAAGTTGATACTGTGTTCAAACTATGGTATGTTAACATTTTATTCTCTGGGACCCCTTTGTTGATCATATGATCAGGTTTGTTGGTTGATTTTGAGTCTTACTTTACTGGCCTGGGATCCCAGAATATCCTCAAATCTTGTAGTGATCCTCCTGCCTCAGCCTCCCAAACGCTAATTTTAACTGAGAATCCCTATGTCTGCTGTAGGTTGTGGTTGGTCAGTTATAGGTTGGTTTCATGTGGAAACCCTCTTAGCTTTTCGTCTGCTTCCATGGCTGCCACGAGCGTGTCTTCTTCCCATTTGAGTGAATGAATATAGGCAGAGGTTCTTTTGTTGTGGTTGGCCAGGTGCTGCTTAAGGCTGAGAGAAGACATGGAGATAGAGGACATTTCCCCTGTTCTCTGGGGACTGATGGCATTGGGGACCCGGATGGATAAGTATAGTCCTCACCGTGGCAGTGTTCGAGGGAACATATGGTCTGAGCAGGACAGGTACTGGGTCTTACATCTCAGACCTATATAAATCACTGGACCCATTCAGGAGGATTTTCTAACTGTCGTTGTGTGTGCGAGTGTGTGTGTTTATACATTTCTGACCTGTAATCCTCTAAGCCTTGTTCAGCCTCAGTCTCCTGTAGGATTGCTCATAGACTAGCGCTTGCCGTGCATCTGACTTTTTATACAGATTCTGGGGGCTCGAACTCTGATCCTTATGCTTATGCAGTGCACACTGTGTCTACTGAGCCCCCCCTGCCTTTAACCATCTTAAAACACCTCACTCTGCTTCAGTAAGAGTATCTTTCAGCCTTATCTTAAAAAATAAAGCATCATTTTAACCGTGGTGAGACAGAAGTAAATTATTCACACCCTTAATCTGTGGCAGCAAAGGATCTTCCTGTCCATCTGTGAGTCACCCTCACTTTTCACTTGGCAAAACTGCAGCTCTGTAGCCACACGATGCTGGCTTTCTACTCCCCTTCC
This sequence comes from Mus pahari, assembly GCF_900095145.1. Lineage (NCBI taxonomy): Eukaryota > Metazoa > Chordata > Mammalia > Rodentia > Muridae > Mus > Mus pahari. The sequence goes on from NC_034610.1 coordinate 346,509, forward strand.
CCAGCTCTCTGACAAGCACATATTATACCCTTTGTCTTTATGAATTTGGGAACCCTTTGATATTCGCCATTCGGTGCCAGATTATTGCACTTAGCATTAATGTCTTCAGGGTTCATCCCATTACAGGATGTGCCAGATTTTTTTTTTTAATACCAAGTAATGTTCTACTGACTGTACACCACATTCAGTGTGTCCTTAATCTCCTCCTCTGTCAGCCCGGCCGTTCCCAGTGGCTGGCTGCTATGAGTGTGCTGCTGTGTATGTGTACAGTTGGAACTGCTGAGTAACATTACACACCCCTGTGTCTAAACTGTCTGGTCCAGTAGGTTCCTCTTTCCCACACGCTTGCTAACTAGTGCGACTTTCAAAATAGTTGAAACTTACTTTCTCAACGTGCTTACATTTACAAGAGTGGATGCTCACGGACCTTGTTCAGCCTAAGAGGGCCGGGGAGACAACGAGAGGTGAACTTACACTCGCTCATTATTTTCTCCCCCAGGGTTTGCAGTCACAGCTCAGGTGGACGAACACCAGCATCTCAGCCGGATATTTATAAGTGATGTTCTCCCTGACAGCCTGGCATACGGAGGAGGTCTGTGTGGCGCCGTGTCTGAGCACTCTGAGGTTCTAACTGTGGGATGCTCTGCTTCATGAGGTTGCTTGTGGCTTTGTCAGATGATGGTTTCTCTGGGAGTTTTTCACAAAGAATTGATCTGCAAATACATGTGTATGCACATTGTGTGTGTGTGTGTGTGTGTCTGTGTGTGTGTGGAGAGAGAGAGAGAGAGAGCGAGTGAGTATTCCTACAGATGTGTGTGTATGTGTGTAAAGAGTATTCATACATATTGTGCAAAGATAATATGCATACTGATATGTGTAAAAATTATTCATACAGATGTGTGTATGTGTAAAGAGAGTATTCATACAGCTGTGTGTGTAAAGAGATTATTCATAGAGATGTATTTATGAAGAGAGTATTCATACAAATGTGTTTAAAGGGTATATTCATACAGATGTGTGTGTATGTTTTGTAAAGAGAGTATTCATACAGGTATGTGTGTAAAGAGAGTATTCATACAGGTATGTGTGTAAAGAGAGTATTCATACAGGTGTGTGTGTGTGTGTGTGTGTGTGTAAAGAGAATATTCATATAGATGTTCAGAGAGAGGGAGGGAAAGAATTGTGAAACAGAGAGACCCAGAGAAAAGAGCTGATGGCAGTTCCCCAAACTGTGTCACATTCAAAACAATCTGCTTAACACCAGCCTGGAGCTGGGCTTTAGTTTAAACCTTACCTAACGCTATGTTTCCCACCTGGTCAGTGGTGAGCATTTGCAGCCTGCTTCCGTCTTGAAATGTGTCTCCATAATCTCTTCCCCCTTTCTTTCTGTTTGCTCTCAGGGCTGAGAAAGGGCAACGAAATCTCGAGCTTAAATGGGGAAGCAGTGTCCTCCCTGGACATCCAGCAGATGGAGGCTTTGTTTTCTGAGAAGAGTGTTGGCCTCACTCTAGTCGCCCGGCCTGTGACCACAAGAAGAACCCTGTGTGCTTCCTGGTCAGACAGTGACCTATTCTCCAGGGACCAGAAAACTCTGCCGCCCTCTCCCAACCAGTCCCAGCTGCTGGAGGAATTCCTGGATAACTTTAGAAAAACCGCCACAAATGGTAAGACTGTGTTCCGCATCGGTCGTGACCTGCTGGTCCCATTGGCTCGTATTCTTTCTTAGGCTGCGGCTTTGATGGCAAGGCCAGATTGTACAAGCTACTACAGTACACTGAATTTTTTTCTCACTTACTGAGACAAGAACACAGATGCCAACTGGGATAGATTTATCAGGAGCCCATGAATTTTAGCAATTAGAGAATCTTCCAAAAAAAAAAAAATAATGAAAATAACTTCTTTTGGGAGGGAGACACGATAGTCTTTAAGAAAAACACAGACTCTTTGAAAGCCATTCACAGTGTCAAGTATTGCTGTTGCCTATAATGGATTGCCAGTATTGGGAGACTTTGTTTTTAGTCAGTGGGGTTTAAGGTGAATCCATTTTACAGTGTTCTGTTTGTGTCCTGGATGGTATGTTTTTTTGCCGTCTGGAGGACTGGTCTGTAAGAAACAGCAAACTTTGCATGTTCTTTATGAACTGATTTCGGAACCTTGTGAAGGCCTGTGGCTGAAGAGTGACAGTGTAGTTTCTTCCAAGTGAAATAGCTGTCTGAGGAGTCACATGAAGGTGGGTTTTCTGAACTTAAATTTCTACCTCTCTTGGTTGTTGTATTTGAATCAGAGGCTCGAGTTGAGTCCCTGTCATGTCCTTCTCTCGCCATGGAGGGCCCCTGTTAGGCTCCCTAAGAGCGTAGAGTGGATCTTGATCCTGAGAACACCTGAGTTGTTTATTTCACGCCGTCCTGCATTCCTAATGGTTTTGTAATAAAAATATCTGTGTGTCGATCAAAAATGAATGTGAAACACACAAGAGTGATCATTGGGTGGATTTAATGATAAAGTTGTCTGTAATTAAACATCAGATTGTAAGATTTGTGATCCGGAAAGGTAGCTTGTGTCTCCTCCTCCTTCCTGGGACTTTGTTCTCACTGGGGGTCCTGAAACAGACATTAGGGTGGAGCTACTAATGATTGGTAATATTGGGACCCTAGGCTGCTCTTCTAGGCCCGTATCATATACCCATGGTTGGATGGATTGTCCTTGAGGGATATTCCGTACCTGTAATTCCTCTGTATTTTGTCACAATAAGAAGTAAGCACCCTGTAGTATCTTTCCTATCTGGGGAAGGAATGAGCAAAAGATACAGATTTACATTTGTGCCTCTCCACCGCTTTTTACAGTCCTAGATTCTTGCCGTCATCCAGAGGGCATCATGTACCTTTCTGCACAGGGAACTCAGAGACGTGAGGGTGTGGGAAACTTGTCTGCAGTCATGTGAGCAGTGCAGGTATCTCCTGGCACCTGCCCTGCACGGGCCTTCCCCTCCAGCTAAACTCGAGCGTGCAGAGATTTAGCCCTTTCCTCAGGCAGAGTACAGGCTCTTAGGCTCCAGGTCTGGGGTGCATCCCGTTGTTGTGTGTTCCATAGGGGTATTGTAGGTATTTGATCCCAATCGGAGGGGTTGCTACCTTACCTTTGATCGTTCAGTTCCTGGGTAAAAGACACACAAACTTTTAAACTTATAATAAGCCTTTAATGCACTAGAGCTAGGCAGATATTTATGCTAGTGGTCTCTACTTCCCTGTCAATAACCCCAAGTTATATATAACTTGCCATGTTTCATCTGGGCTGCTCTTAACTCCAATTGGCCAGTCCTCATGGCCATGTTTTTTATGACTCATCTGCCCCCATGGTGTCTTCTCTTTCCACCTCCTTCCTTCTCCTCCTTGTGGTCTCTACCTCAGACCCCAACCCCAGGAACCGAAACCCCACCTATCTCCCTTCTGCCCAGCTACAGGCTGTAGGTAGCTTTATTCACCACCTGGGGGGAGGGGCTAGGTTACATAGAATCACTTGGGTCCTTCCTGCAGATTCTCGTCCCCAGGGTAACCAGGCCTTGGGGGCCAGCATTTAACACTACAATACATAGCAATAGACCAAACCCCAATGCATGGTCATGAGCCTGTGTGCCATCACTGGTTGGTTGCTTTTCCATACACTTTGCAAAAGTGGATTTCTCTCCCCCCCACCCCACCCCTGTCCCACTTTTTGAAGCATTGTACTGCTTGAAGAGAACTGAGTGCTTGGAAACTTTGAAGGTTAAATGTAATAAAATCTGGACTGAGTGGGTAAGAACCTGAGAGAACAGACAGACCAAGTTTCTCATTTGGATATAATGTCTTGCTTGCAAGAGGAGCTTGTGCTATGGGTGCATGACGGTCACACAGGTTCTGAGTCAGATCTTGGTTTGAGGGTTGGGTACTCTTGGGAGTAGTGTGTAGGCAGTGAGCTTGGGTCACGGAGGGCGCTAACTCCCTCCCCAGTCCCTTGCAGAGACAATTCTGAGATTCGTTCAGAGTTCTTCAAGTGGCCCCAGAATTGGGTCTTAAGTGCACACCAAAGCATTTCAAATGCACAGCACCCGTGGGCCTTCTGCTCTTTTTCCTGCTCGTGTGGTCACTTTCCCAATAACTTCTGGTAAGTAACCCTCTGCTCAAACAGTTTCTGCCTCTGTGAGAGCACCCATGGTCTCCCCAGCTCTGGTATGGCCAGGATTCTAAGATGGTGACCCCGCTCCCCTTCCCTAGTGGCCCCAGCTTCCTCTTTAATTAGGACTTTGTTTAAAAGCCAGGTACAATGTCTTTCACCACATGGCACCTAAATAAATGGAAGGCTGAGGCAAGAGGAATGAATTCCAGGTCAGAGTGGGGTACATAGTGTGTTAGTCAGGGTTCTCTAGAGCCACAGAACTTACAGATAGTCTCTATATAGTAAAGGAATTTATTGATGACTTACAGTCTGCAGTCCAAATCCCAACAATGGTTCAGTAGTAGCTGTGAATGGAAGTCCAAGGATCTAGGAGTTGCTGAGTCCCACACCGCAAGAAGGCGAAAGAGCGAGAGCCAGACTCCCTTCTTCCAATGTCCTTATATGGTCCCCAGCAGAAGGTGTAGCCCAGATGAAAGATTAACCCCAGATGACCTTGGACTCGGAGATCTCCCTGTCTTAATCTTCTGGATTCAATCACCACTATGTCTCAAGATCTCTATACCAAGATCCAAATCAGAAACTTCTATCTCCCAGCCTCCAGATTAGGTTCACTGGTGAGCCTTCCAATTCTGGATTGTAGTTCATTTCAAATATAGTCAAGTTGACAACCAGGAATAGCCACTACACATAGTAAGACCCTGTTTCAAAATAAACAACAACAATGAACTTACTTTGACTTACTTTTACTGTGAACTAGAAGTAATCCTATCCTCTTATTATAAAATTAGAATTTATACAAACATTTAAATAGCGTTGGGGAATGGATTTTAATAGGACTTTGGGCTGTCCTTTGGAGTGGTGATGTCAGTGTCTTTGTTCTCACTTGTCCCACCCGTGAACATCGCCAGAGGCGTGGGTACTTGGAAAGGAGGAAGGGAGGTAAGGAAAGCCCCAACCCATTTCACAAAGCTTGTCTCTACCTACCTGTTTCTGAAATAAGACTAACCTTTTAAAATGGGGAAACTGGATGGATCCTGTGTGTAGTTATTGGGTGTATATCTGACCATCTTAGGGAATGGATGCCCATTTCTTCCTGCTGGGGGTTGAAGGGCAAGGCCCTGGGATGGGCTGCATCTGGCTCTGGTCTACTTCCAGTTTTAGTTGAACATTCAGACATCTCCCCAAGGTCTCTCTCTTGATTAACCTCTAGTCATAACAGAAATGGTTCTGTGTCTGACTGAAAGAAGTGTCACAGCAGGGGGTGAGGAGGTGTCATCGATGGCTATTCTCAAGAGGCATCTACTCTTTTTTTTTGAGAGTCCTTGACAATTAGGACATTTGGTGAAATGTCTCAGAGTCACCTCCTGGGTCCCCTGCAGACAGGAACGGACCTGTGGCGGATCCTGTCCATCTCAGGACCATCCAAGGAGGGCCTCCCAGGAGTAGTGGGATCATTCCTCCCCAGCACTCCAGAGCCGTGGTTCTGAGGATCCAGTGAGATAATGTGCCAGGTTCTTGTCAAATACAGCTGACATCTTGGGCAGTGTCTGTCCTTCAGTTAAGGATTGAACGCCAACCCACCACCATCATCCTATAAAATGGTCTGGAAGCTGCTGATAATTGTTAACACTCCTCCCTTGCTCCTCTGATCTATCCAGGGCACACTGATGCCATCTATTAATGTAGGATGCCAAGAAGAGACTCCCAGCGCTCACAAGCCACAGGGCCACAGTGTTAGAGCCTTTGACTCCTAAGACATGAATGGCTGTTTGATTTCTGCCTTACATATTTGAATTTCTGTAATAGTTATCCATACCGGGGAGAGGAAAAATCGACAGGCTATATTTGACTGGAGTGGAAATACTAGTAAAGACTTTTTTAACAGAGAGCATTAATTATATCACTGGAATTTCCCAAGGAGACAAGTGTTATTTTTGACCCGACAAGGCCACCATTGAAGGAGTTGGGTGTACCCAAGCTGTGCTCAGATTCTGTTAAAGGCTGCTTTTGTAATTTATGCATAAAATTCCATTTTCTAGTGTTTGCTGGCCTTTGAGCAACCTCAGCAGCTTTTGGAAAGTCTCCTCAGGGTGTAGAGTTTGTGAATGAAGTTTTTATGTAAACACCAGAATCCCCACGGCATTATTGTTTTCTCCATTCCTGCAGCTGTTACTACGGCCTTGTGAGGGCCAGAGGTTCATTTAGCAGGAGGAAAATAGAGGCCAGTGTTCCTGCTACTTGGGCTTCCAATCAGTACTTTCCGGACACAAAAGGTAGCTATGGCCAGAGGTGTTGGTGCAGCCCTCAAGCCCGTTTTGAATCACTCCTTTTGAGTTGGTATCTGAGTGGCGGAGAGTTTTAAGTTACCAGAAGAGCTACTTAGATGTACGTAGCTCTTTCACACACGCACACACACACACACACACACACACACACACACACATACACACTCACAGAGAGAGAGAGAGAGAGAGAGAGAGAGAGAGAGAGAGAGAGAGAGAGAGAGAGAGTCTCACTATGTATCTCTGGCTATCCTGGAGCTTGCTTTCTATGTAGACCAGGTTGGCCTTGAACTCAGAGATCTACCTGCCTTTGTCTCCCAAGTGCTGGGATTAAAAGCCTGCACCACTATGCTCAGCTTGTACATTAGTTCTTAAGGGTAGCTTGATCTTGGAAATGTATATGTCCACCATTCTGGAACCAGCTCCACTCTGCCAAGCCAATTTACTTCCTGTTTACAGGGGTTGGGGGGAGGCAGTTTGGCTTCTATGATAGACTTTCAACTTTCAAAGCCTGCATGCAGTCATGTACTTCCTCCAATGAGGCGGCACCTCCTAAGTCGCTCCAAATTGTGCTACACACTGGGGATCCAGGGTAAATATGAGAATGTAGAGGGGTTATTTTTCATTAATCACCATAAATGGGTTTACCTCTTTGAGCTCTCAATGTTTGGAGAGATAGGCTATAAGTAATTTCCCAGAATCCAGGCTGGCTGGTCAGCCTCTATTTAAAGAGAAATAGTTCACATGTTCAGCCTGTGTTACAGGTTGTCTGCTCTATGGGCAACTCGCATCACTCTTCTGAGTTCCCCCTTCCCCAACAGTTCTGAAGTTGTCAATATCATCACTTTTCTGGATTGTTGATACATGTGCATACCATAAAATTCTACAGTATAAAAGGCTAAAAGTGGAGCTGGAGAGATGGCTCAGTGGATAAGAACGCTGGCTGCTCTCCCAGAGGTCCTGAGTTCAATTCCCAGCAACAGGGTGGCTTCCTTACAACCAACTGTAATGGGATCTGACACCTTCTTCTGGTATGTCTGAAGACAGTGACAGTGTACTCATATGCATAAAATAAACAAATATGTCTTTTTTAAAAGTGATGGCTAAGTCCTCTGAAGCTGTGGGTACAGTGGTTAAAGGCATGAGTATTAGATGAAGAGCCTATATGCAAGAACTGATTCTGGGCTCACTCATTTATTTGCTGTGTGTGCCCCAAAACATCAATTAACCTCTCTGACTAGTTTTAGAAACTATGAAATGGTCTAGGACTTTTATGAATTAATAGCCTGATACTTGGGAAGTACTAATAGTGCCTGCTATGTAGGAAGACTAAAAAACTATGTCTGTTAAACAAGTAGATAAGTTGCTCTTGCTATGTCTGTAGCATTGAGATTTTCTTCCAAGGATAGTTCTTGGTTTCTTTCTCCTGCTGACCTGGCGAAGTGTCTACATACAGTGGGGAGCATGCTGGGATACTCTCCTGCTTTGGGGATTACAGGGATGCTTGCACCTGGATTTTGAGGTGCTGGGGATAGAATCAGGGCTTTATGCATGTTAGGCAAGTACTCTGTTAACTGAGCCACATCCTTAACCTTCTGTCTTCTGTTCTGCATTGTCTTGGTTATAGCAGAAAAATGGTCAGTATTAGATGTCCATTCTCTAATTAGCTGAATTGTGAATATGGGGGGAGGGACTCTGTGGTTAAGGTTCTTCAAATAAGGAAAGACTCCTGCGTAGCCCCACTGGTGTCACAAGGACTGTCTTAGGGAGGCAGAAGTGTCTGAGTCAGAGAATAATGTAATGTGGGGCCATGAGCGAAGGACTGCTTGAGACATCTAACAGGGACCGAAGGAATAGATTCTGTGTCTCCAGGGGGAGCTCACTTTACTCTCTGATGGAGGTCTCATCTCCAGGCTGTAAGAGAGTCAGTTTGTTTTTATGGGACATGCTCTGGGTTTAATGGCAGTCATACAAAGTTTAACATACAGTCCTACTTTTGTGATTCTGTGGTGGGAGATGGATGTGGGAGATCTTCACCATCTACAATTAGAGTACTCACATTATTCTCATAGACAACTTACTGTTTAAAAGTATGGCTGACCCCAAGAACAGTAACATTGTAACAATGTCGAGAAACTGACTGGTACACTGTCTGTCTTTTAGCATCAATATATCACTGGACATGTAAGTATAGCCACCCAGTGATTACTTAGTTGAATACACAAGATACACATGCCTGTTATACATTCCAAGGGCTTATTTCAAGTGCAGAGCATCATACTTGTAGCCAAGAAGGGAATCCTGGCTTTGTGTATTGCATGAGATCAAATCCATGATGAAAATACTTTGGCTCAGAGGGGTTCTTGTTTAAGCCTTGAAGTTGGGGACTAAACTTCTGTGATTAGTCCTGCATTCAGGAATTTCTGTTTAGGTTCATGAAATGAGACATGTGACTTCTGATCACAGTAGAGAGACATCCACAGTCCCTGCTGAGAAACCAATGTCACCAGAAAAATAGACCACCCCTGTGTCATTTATTTGATTTTTTTTAAATGACAATGATTTGCTGTGTAGTTTAGGCTGACCTTGAACTTGAGATCCTTCTGTGCCCCTCCCCAAGTGTGCTCAGAATTACAGGTGCTTGCTGCCATGCCCAACTCACTTTCCCATTGTCGTCGTCTTATTGTATCCTTCATGTATTTATTTTAACCATAGTGTGTGTTTGCTGAGTGATAGGGTCTGCTGGAGGAGCATCGGAAAGCGAAACAATGAGCTGAGCTGATGAAAAATCCTTACCTACAAGGGAGTCTGGCTGTGTCTCAAACCCAGGGAAACAGAGAACAAGTAAACATATTGCAAGAAATTGTTAAGAAATATGAAGGAACAGAGGATGGCCAGGGCAAGAGGGACAAGGTCAGGGATGAAGGAAGGCACTGGTGACCTGCTTGGTTTTTCTTGTCAACTCGTTACAAGCTAGAATCTTCTGAGAACACAGAAACTCAGCTGACAAAACACCCCCATAAGATTGGCCTGTAGGCCAGTTTGTAGAACACTTTCTTGATTGATGATTGCTGGGAGAGGGCTTAGCTCACTGTGGGTAGTGTCGCCGTTAGGCTGGTGGTCCTGGTTTTCTATAAGCAAGCAGGCTAAGCAAGCCACGAGGACCAAGCCAGTAAGCAGCATCCCTCCATGGCCTCTGCATCAGTTCCTGCCTCCTGGTTTCTGCTTGACTTCCCTCAGTGATGGACTATAAGCTGAGAGTTTATAAGATGAAATAAACCCTTTCTTCCACTTAATTATTGGTGAGGTTGGGTGAGGGGAATAATCAGTCAGCTTTGGAGGTGCAACACACTGGATCCTCTCACTTCAGACAGTTCAGTTATGCTCTTGTATAATGGATTTCTGATGCAGCCCGAGTCAGCTATAATTATTTATACACTGTCTACTCCTATGTAAATCCATTCCAGTTTTCACCTTTGTTTTCTCTCTTGGTCCTTGGCATTTTTGACTTTGTGACTTGGTGGTAGCCTTGAGCTAATTCATTTGGAAATGGTTTTAGGACGTTGTATTGTGAGTCTACTGCCAAAAGCTCTGGCCAGCTGACCCCAGAGCAGGGAAAAGAACTCCAGTAAAGTTTCTGGAAGAGCAGGGTACCTGCCCCTGGTCTCCAAAAGGCTGGCGTGTGGAAACTGGGGGTACTCTGATCTCATCAGTTGCTAACCGCTGGCTGGGCCTGGCTCCTTACCCTTTCCTCTAGCAAGTCTCGCTCTCTGGCTGCCATTCCTGCGTCTAATTCTGACTTTCATGTTTCTGTTGAATAATAAGCATGTCAGACTTCTCTGCTGCCTGGGCACATTTGTACAGCAGAGTTAGCACAGTTCTTTGAGTGTTTGCTGAATCTATCGTGTGTCTGTGTGTGTGTGTGTGTGTGTGTGTGTGTGTGTGTGTGTGATGTATGTGCTCATGTGTTCATTCGCGTGTTTGCACATATGATAGATGTCTTCCATGCTCACTTCTTCACCTTATCTTTTGAGGCTAAATTTGAATCTTGCTGACTCAGCTAGATTGGTTGGCTTAGCGAGCTTCCAGGGATCCACCTCTTCCTTCCCTCCCAACCCCAACCCCCATGCTGGGATTACAGCTGCACAAACCTCCATCCAGCCTTGATGTAGGTCCCCGGGAATCTGAGCTCGGGTCCTCATGCTGTGGCAAGCAGTTTACTGACGGAACCATATCTTAGCCCCTACATTTCATCATTTTTACTTTATAAACCTAACAAGCAAAGGAGGCTTCAGATGAGAAACTTTGACATCTTGATCCAAATATCGGTCATCAGGTTGCTTGGCCGCTGAATGTTTTAGCCACAAGGTGTGTCTTGATCTTCTATAGGTCTGAATGTATTCCCCTGGGGAGGTAGGAGATTACAACCATTTGGGGGGGGGGGTAGTGGAACAGGTTTAGATGATGAGGTATGAATAAAAATGGTTGCTTGTGTTTCTCTAGGTCGGTGGGAATGGCAGTTTATAGAAACTGCCTTGCCTCCCCTGCTTCTGTTTAAGGATTGCGTTGCCTTCTGCAAGAAGTAACTGCCTGCAGGCTATGGGGAGAGATCACAAACTCTTATTGTTTTGAGCTCCCAGAGCATCCTGTTTGTCTCCCTGCCATAGGAGTCACTGTTGACTGCCTTGCAAAATTGCTGTATGTGTGCTTGCTGTCATTTGTCTATGACCTAAAAACTCTTGGCAATGGTAACTTGGGGGGGGGGGGCAATGAGTGGCTTAAGACACAGCAACCTGCGCTACAGTTGCAGAGTCACCACAGTGTGTAAGCTATTGAGAGCCAGGAAGGCTTTGAAGACTTTCTTTTTAAATTTTAATTTTTATTTTTACTGTATGCTGTGTGTGTCTCTGTGTGTATATGTATGTATGTATGTATGTATGTGAGAGAGAATATGTATGTGTGTGGTATGTGTGTGTGTGAGTGAGTGTGTGTGTGTGAGAGTGACGGGGGAGGTATGTTTGGGTACCCCAGAAAGCAGAAGTGAATATTAAAAGGACTCTGTTACCATGAAGTTAAGGCATTGTTGATGCGAGAGGCTTATCAGGGGTGGTTGCCAAAAGGAGTCCTTAGAGCACACACTAAGCCTTCCATAGTTGTCAGTCCAGTGTGATGAAATAGCGCGGAGCTGACCTCAGAGCATCCGAAGTTAATTGCATGCTCACACGAGGGACTCCAGGCTGGCGCATGGCTGCACTTGGCAGAGTCGGATGGTCAGGTCATGACTCTGCCAGCAGCTATCCTGGGAGCCAATGCTGTCTGGACTGGCTGCTTTTCATGTCTGCCCCACAGTTTCTGCCCCAAACCACACCTAGAAGGAAGGCGCATCGGCTTCCCACCTCAGGGTATGTCAGTTTTGAGCACGTGTTTGCTGTCGGCATGTTGAGCATTGTTAAATTGCTGGCAACAGCATTTATGAAGGGCTATGGTTCTGAGCAAGGATACTTGGTTCCAGTTGCTGGCCTTGTTCTATGTGGCCGTAGGCACAGCCCCCTATTTCCTGTCTCATCCCCTTTTAAAATGAGGCTTGGGGAAGCCAATTAGGGCTTTTTCTTTCTCTTTCATGTTCACTTATGACGGGATGTAAGTGTAACTTTAATTTCTATCACAATGCCCATGTCTTGTGAAAGTTTTACAAAGTCAAAAAAAAAAAAAAAAAGCATTAGTTTTTCTGGTTTTGCTGCAGATCCCATCACCTCTTTAAATAGACACAGGTCCCGGCTGCTGGGAGGGGTGTGGGTTAAGACTGTGCTAATAGCAGGCTGTCTCCATGCAAAGTTCACACGGGGGCCCCAGGGGCTCTAATTATCCTCCACTCAGTCTGGTGGAGCAGAGACATGTTATTATCTTTCTCTAGGTAAATCAAGGCACAGGCCCATGCTGCCATTGGTAACTTGAACAAGGTCACAGTCAGACTTAGAGGGTACCATTTAGCTGTTCTCCATCAAGGTGGGAAGTGCTTGCATTTTTCACAACTTTTATGGCAGATATAACATAAATCTCAGACTTAATTTGCTCTATGGTGTAGCAGATTCAGAGGGCAGGACAAGATTGATGTCAGCTCTTTGTCATAGTCCCATTTTATCTGGGGCTAAGGATGACGGTTAGGAACTACCTGCCTGGTCATGTTTGGGGGTTTCTTCTCTTGGCTGTGAGTTGTTGGGAATCCCATTGTTCACAGTGATAGTTCTCAAATATTCTTTCTTGTGCTGTTTTGAGGGTTCGTAGTGATCCTCACTAACGCTGTGATGATGCGGTCACATGTCCTATGACTTGTTCTTGAAAAGATTCCCTTACAGTAGAGTCAGATTGTCGGTCCAAATTGGTTTCCTGTACGGTCTGCGTGGGCTTATAACCCTCCTCTGAGAAGGCATCATGCGATTTACTTTTAAAGCATACGCTTCCGTGATTTTTCGGATCTTCATGAAGTTGTGTGGCTGCATCTGCTATGTTTATTTCCACATTTGTGTCACCTCAGAAAAGAAGCCCTGAGCCCCCTAGACATCAGCTCAGCCGTGTTTTCATCCTTCCTTCCAGGAAGTCATGGTGTGTAAATGGAGTCACTCAGTGTGTAGCCTGCCATGCCTGATCTCCTCAGTGGCCTAACATGTTTGCCCTCTTCTCCCTAATGTAGCGTTTTCTAGGTTAACTTGTGTTTAAGCATCAATCAGCCTTTTACTACTCTTCATAGCAGAATAATACTCCATTTTACCCTGTTTTATGCAGCACAATAGTAGCTCCTGCTGGAATGGGCATTCATTGTCTTCCCCCCACCCCCAAGCACAGCTTCATCGGTTACATATTTTTCAGCTAGGCTTCTTTCCCAGGATCTTTTAGTAAAACTCCAAATCACTAGTTTTGAAAGCCTTGAACTTAAAATCCATTTTATTAAGATTCTTTAGGGCTGGAACTATGGCTCAGTCACCTACCATACATAAAACCCTTCCATATAAAGTAGGCATGCCTCACGCCTGTAATCACGGCTGCTCTGGGCTCCATGAACCCTGGCTGGGAGCTAGGGGGAGTGAGGGAAAGAGGGAAGGGGGAATGAATCTCTTGAGTGGCTGGAATATGTGCTGTCTGTCTGTCTGTCATTTGCCCCTGACATAATTGTCACTTGGCTCTTTTTTTTTTTTTTTTGATTTATTTATTACATTTATATAAGTACAATGTAGCTGTTTTCAGACACACCTGAAGAGGGCGTCAGATTCTATTACAGATGGTTGTGAGCCACCATGTGGTTGCTGGGATTTGAACTCTGGACCTCTGGAAGAGCAGTCAGTGCTCTTACCCGCTGAGCCATCTCTCCAGCCCAACTTGGTTCTTTTTTTGAGAGGGTATCACTGTCTGGTGGGGTTAAGTATACTTTGGGAATCTTTCCTTCATTTCCCACTCCCCTTTTCTTTGGGCTTGGGCTAACGACCCACAATTCCCAAGTCATAATCATAGCCCTCCTGGAGGACAAGGTTGTCCTGTGAGGGAAAGTGGCTTCCTCCTCAGCTCTCTCTGTTGTCCTTCTAAAGATGCCTGTGTGTGATGTACCAGGCATGGTGGTAGCCAGCTGCCATTGCTCCCCTGAAAACATTGGTCTCACTTCTTCTCTATGACTCTGAGGAGATTTAACACTAGACAGTTGGCTCAGATCATGGTAGCCTGCTATCAAGGGGCATTTATTATCTGCATTTTTTTTCTTCTGTGCATCACCAGCTCTTGCTACATTGATAATAGCATCACCCACTGGATTGTAACCTCAGGTTCAGTAGACTTCTTGGGAGTTTTATAAAGTTTACATTTTTCTGGCAAGATATCTATGTAGCAATATAATCGATTTTCTCTGCAAGCTTTGGGATGACATTCAAATGGCCGCTTTGAATGTCTTAGACACAGAATAATAATGAGCATTAAAACGGAAGGCCTGGGAGATGGTTTAGTTGGTAAAGTGCTTACCATACAAGCATGACAACATTCTGATCTCTAGGACCCATGCTAAACAAACAAACAACTAGCCATAGTGCTATATGCTTGTAATTCCTGTGGTTAACTGGTCAACCAGCCTGGCTTACTTGGAAAATTCCAGGCTAGTGAGAGATTCCTTCTTCAAAAACAAACTAGATATTATCCCAAAGAATGATACCTCAAGTTTAACTTCGGGCCTTCTTCTACATAAGCATTTACATGTGCACACACACACACACACACACACACACACACACACACATACAGAGAGAGAGAGAGTGTCAGTTGTAGTTGGACAAGTAGATTGATTTTGTGTGTGTGTGTGTGTGTGTGTGTGTGTGTGTGTGTGTGTGTGTAGTGATAATGTATGGTATTAAGTGATGATCTTTTGGTTGGGTAGTCAGGTCCCCTGACCTTGAAAGGAGTCAGTCCTATTATTTTTCTCAGCCTCTGAAGTGTATATTTATGATTTCATTTAAGCATCTTATTTTCATTTTGTTTCTCTGACAATTAGGGAGTAATATTTGCCTTGATGACAGCACAGCAAACTGTCCTTGGTAAGAGGTGCTACAGGCCATTGCCCTTTAAAGTAAAAAACATGAATAGAACTTAAGGAAACTGAAATTAGCTAAGAATAACCACTGTTAAGCTCACAGATTTCAAATTCAAATGGAGGAACTTCTCAGAGCTCTTTGCATGTGGACTTCATGTTGGCTGTGTTCCTTGTGCTGCTGTTTCATATAGGTAAAAGGGCAACTGTATAATAATTCATGTGACTTGGAGAACTGGGCAGGGGGGATTTTAACTGTGTATGTATGTACAAAGCACTGTTGTTCAGCTGGCTGACTTGATTTATTCTGAATATTGACTTCTCTTAAAGTTGCATTTGTAATTAAGGCAGAAAAAAAGCAAAAGATACACAGGATGAAGGAAATGAACAAAAGATACACAGGATGAAGGAAATGAATGGGATAAGGACTCTGAGGTTCTTTGATTCTTTCTGAGCTCTTTATCAATTGAAGTGCGTGATGAAAGTGCCAAGAAACCAGAAAACAGTACAGATTAAGACATAGTCCACACACACGGTCAACCGAATGTCAGTAGAGAGAAGGATACATGAAAACATCAAGGATGGGGGCTGGAGAGGTGGCCCAGCAGTTAAGAGCCCTATGTGCTTCCACTGCCCACCAAGTGACATTTTGAAGGTTTGTGGCTGTGGTTTTAACTATATGTTGTCTGGGGACATGGCCGATGAGTCTCTTGCAGGCCTCTAAATTAATATCACATGTTACAGGTGGGTTTCATTGCATTAGTTTCTTGTTCCTATGTCAAAATACTGTAGCCACAAGCTTTATTTCCCAGCTTCTTTGTTCCCCAAAATTATGACTGAGACTTAATATTTCATGAATAAATGTCTAAGCCAATAGTTTTGCCTTGTTCCCCAACTAGCTCATAACTTAATTACCCATTTATTCTAAGTCCTGCCATGTGGTTGGCTACCTCTCCTCAGTTTCGTGCAACCATCTCCTTCAGCATTCCAGGACAAATGCCTCACACCTGAGTCTATCCCAGAAATCCTCACTATACCAGTGCTCCCACCTCCCTATTTTCCTGTCAACGTTCATAGGCCGATAGCCTTTCATTGACAAATGAAGCTTGCACACATTGCACAAAAGATTCCCTCTACCGAATACCAGGGAAGTAGCTCAAGGAAGTGGTTGTTTTGGCATATAGTTAGAAGCGACCTAGCTGACCGTGGCGTTGAAGGCAGGGTGGTTGGGGGTGTGAGGCAGCTCATCCTATTACACCCGCAGCTGGGCAGCAGAGAGAATGGATGCAGGTGCTCACTCGCCTGCTTTTATGGTCTAGAGTCTCGGCCAATGGAATGGTGCCAGCCACGTTTACAGTGAGGCTGTCCACCTCCATTAACCTAATCTAGAACGTTTTTAGAAATGTCCAGGGACTTGTCTCCTAAACAAATCTAGTTGACCATATTAGGTCAAAAAAAATAGATCAAGTTGACAATATCGATCATAAGTGGAGGAGAGAGCACAAATGAACTGAGCCAAGAATTAGCACTATTAATAAGTAAATGTCAACAAACTCTTTGAAGCTGCTGGGAATTTTGGCCTTTCCAATACCAAGCCACAGATTCCATTTTTTTTTCCCTTATGGCTTTATTAGGGCAGGCTGTTGCTCTTTATGAATTGTGTGGGTACCACTATGGTTTTTGTTTCAGTATAGTAGAAACACATTATCGAAAGAAGGCCTTTGGGTATGACGGTATTACAACCAGTATACTGTAGTATGCTTTGGAATGGTGGAGAGGGAAACTGTTCACTGGTAGTATGAGTCTTCAGGACTAAACAAAAGTTTCCATCTTTACGCCCTGCCCTTCCTGCAGGTGACTCTCGTCCCCACAGTAAGGCAGAGCTTGCCCAGTGCTGTGAGTCCCATCTTAGTCCATACGTATTGCTCCAGTTCCAGAGTCTGGGTCATTTCTAAGCAGAGATGCATTGGCATATAGTTCTGGAAACTGAAGTTCAAGGTCAGGGCATTCGGTTTAGTCATTGACTCTACTGTGGCCTTGACTTCTGCATCCTCATGTGGCAGAGAAGAGTGCACATACCTTGAGGCTCATGATGTAGTGCTTGAATGCCATGTCCCAAGGACCTCATCAGATCCCTTCTCCTGGCACTTTCAGTGACAGCGAACTTCCAACACACAGATTCTGGGTTACACATTCACATTGCTGTGACTTCAATTATTGATTTCACAAAAATTTAAGCCAATAAATGTCCTACAATTTGCATTTCTTGTTTGGAGCATAGCGATTGATGTCTTCTTGAGGTCATTCGTCTACTTTCATTTTCAGTTGCTGGTTCTGAGGATCCAGGGACCATGCTCAGACTTGTGGATGGGGTGAATCATAGATCATTCTCGCTTGGGACAGTTCTCTTGTCCTACACAGGCTCCATCCAGGCTCCTTCAAGGCCAGAGCCAACATTCCTACTTCTCCTTGTAGCCCCAAGCAGCCTGGAGCTTCCTTTGCCTGCTTGCTGCCACTCGGGAGATGTCTAAGGGATGGAAAGAATGGAAGCCCTACTCCTTTGCTACCTGGGATTATGGGATGGTACCAGCTAGGGTACAAGCCCCCTTCCAGTATTTCCCATTCCACTGTTTCAGAGACTTCCTCCTTGTTCCCATCAAGGTGTGCACAAGGTATTGCTTCTTACAGGACATGAAGTAAATGGAGAAAGTTACTTTCTTGCATATTAACTGCCACTGTCTTGCATACTAAATGTGCTAGATCAGATTTGGGCGTGATGTCATTGTGGACTTTGGATTAAAGTTACAAAGTATGTGAATGGGGCCGATCTTAACTTCAGCATTTTCTGGAGCTTCTATTTTTAAGTTGGTACCCAAGATGCTATTTTAACACAAATCTTGCCCTTTAATTGTGAAGGACTCGAGGCTTCCAGTGGCACTAATGGGGCATGTGCTGACGCATCGCTCAGGAAGACACTGAATTACTAGGTGTCCCACACCTAAAGCCTTGTGTTTTCCCTGTTTGTCCATCAAGAACTGGAGGGCATATGGCATAGTGGAGAGGCGGTGTTTTTCCATGACAGGCTGCATGGTGTGTCATCCACCTCTAGAAAATGCTACTGATAAAGGAGACAGGTAGTTGAGTCTGGTGTCAGAAGAGCTGTTCCTGATAATGAACCTGGTGCCTGGTGAGCGCTCAGTGCCTGGCACCCATCTAAATGGAATGTGAAGGAGTAGACTATCTCTTAGTTCTTCGGACCTTTGATCCCTCGGCTGCCAGGGAGACGCTTTTGGTGGCCCACATTAATGGTAGGTTTTTCAGTTTGAGAGATCTCATCCCAATCTTGATTTCCACAAGGCACACCATGATGAGGGCAAATATTTGACAAAAGCAAAAGTACCTTGGTTGACAGGGTTATAATTTGGCCACTTTCCACTATTGTCATTATGGGTCCTGTTCAGCCCTGGGTGGGCAGAGGATGTGCTTACTGAGACCTTACATAAGCAGTGAAGAACCCCTCATATATGTCACAGTGTGTGTCCTGATGAGAAGGCCCGGATAGGTTTTATAGGGGTGAATGGGTGTATGTCTTTCCTTCCACTGTTCTTGCTTAGGATGTGGGCAGCCTGTGGGTGGGGCCGTGGGCATACATACAGTATTCAGCACACTTAAGCGACTGTGTATGTGAGCATTCGGATTTGACCGACCTACACTTTTTTATTGCTGTGTTTCTCTTCTTTCAGAATGTACTTTCCCTCTATTTCTCCTCTAGAAACAACACAGGGGGCTTGATCAATGCAGACTGCATAGGTTACTATTCTATTTGTTGCTGTGATCAGACTCCTTACCAAAGGAAGCCAGGGAAGGTTTGAAGCTGCTATCCGTCTTGGTGGGAAGTCAGCAGTTAGCAAGGGCTCGAAGCATCTTCTTAATTGCTTCTTTAGACAGGAAGCAGAGAGCTAAATGCTGGTGCCTAGCAATGCTTTGTCTTATTCCGTCCATCCTATGGAATGGTGTGCCGCCAATGATTAGGGTGGGTCTTTCCACTTCAGTTAAACTAATCTAGAAACTTCCTTGAGACATGCCCACAGGTTTGTTTCCTAGGTGTCTATTGATTGCCAATACTTGCTGTTAGCAGCCATTAACCCTATCTGTCTAGCTTGGCTTTCCAAGGGTCTAGTCAATCTCCAGGACAATGCTAGCTCATGATTGACATCCTGGGGCTTCTGTGTGCTCAGATACACTGTGTCTTGTGACATTTGGATGGTAGGATAGCTCTTAACTTTCCTACCTTGAGGAATCTCAGGGATGTCTAGAACACCCCTGTCTGGGTCCCAGAGTATGGTGTGATGCCTTCCTAGGCATGAACTCACAGAGGAGCCCCACCAGTACCTTCAAGCTCCCTGCAGTTAAGGAGGCAAAGGTGGTGGAGGGGCTGTTTGAAGTGGACAGGGTTCTGACAGGAAATATAACCATGTTCTGTCACTGGTTACAAGCCACACCTTTCTCTTCCTTACCTGAGACATTGTCTCAGGAAGTAAATGAGCATATGAGACCCACAGGGGCTGGGAGAGTTTCCCATAAGTTCCAAAGTTTTGTGAATATATTGGATGAATGACTCAGAATTAGCTCGGCACCCACTCCCACACCTCCCAGGCTATTTTCTCCTGTATCCATCTGGCCCCTCAGGCTCCAGTGCTCCTCTGCCCTTGTGTCTCTGAGCTCTGCATGGGACTGGAGCCTTGGTCTCATTTCTGTCCTCAGCGTGCAGCACCCTCCAGGTACAAGAGGGCTACTGTAGAAATCTCCACTGTGAATAAAACCATGCATGACCTGTGCATCAGCTTTCCTGGGCTCGATGGAAGTCTGGAAACAAGGGAGCTGGCTGCTTACAAGGTGAAGGCAGCAGAATGCTAATCCGATTCTGTTACCTAGGCAATGGTACTTGCTCAATGTGGGGCTTTGTGCCATTACTGTTTCTCTTCCTGCTTCTCTGACTTACATGTCTCTTCTTAAGGGTCTTTTTTTTCCTCCTACACCCTTTGCATTGGTGTTTTCAGGGTCCTACTTTTCCTTATTTTTCTATTAATTAATTAGTTAAATTTATTTATTCACTTTATATCCCTATCACTTCCCTCCTCCATTTTTTTTTTTTTTTAGTTTTTATTTTGAAGACAGAGTTCCATGACCTTTCTCTGTTCAAGGATGACCTTGAACTTCTGCTCCCCCTGTGTTTACCTCTGTAATGCTGGGATTACAGGTATGCACCTCCCTCCACGCCTGGCTTATGTGGTGCTGAGGATTGAACTCATGACTTTGTGCACCGTTGCTAAGGAATCTACTAACCGACCCACATCCCTCTATCTGCCTTGGTCCTTCTGAGAGAATATATATATATATATATATATATATATATATATATATATCCCATGGTAGGTGTCATACATCATGACTCTCCCAGGAATATTTCACTGACATCCGGGTCTGCATCCATGAAAGCCTTTCTAGCCTGGCCACTGACAACTTCCTGCTAGAAGATCCACTTGTCTCTTAGCTTTGCTAAAACCAAGGTTGAAACTTGCATGCCTTACCCACTGTTGGGTTCCCCATCAACTAAGCCACCTAAGACATCAAAGCTGGCATCTCCTTGGATGCCCTTGCTCTCTGCCTCTTCTTACATTTAGTATAAGGAAGGGTTGCATGGGGTCTGCCTCCTCAATTTTGTAAACATCGGGATCCTTCTACTTCATTTACACCCTGACTTGCTTTTCTGTTCAGGCTTTACCTTCCCCACATTTCTACCCATCAGGCCCTACACTCTGCTTTCTGTATAGCCATGCAACAGTTGATTGATTTCAACCCTTTGCACTATTTGGCTTTCCTTAGTTGCTTCCCACTCATGGAATCCCTTGTGTTGTCTGCCCTGTGTTATTGCCTATATATTTAAGACAAATAAGCATCCCACAGATTTACAGCCTTATGTCAAGTATCTCTTTTTTATGAAGCCCTTTACTGTCCAGTTAGAGTGAGTTTTCCTCATGAGTCCCACTCAGCCCAGTGTGTTGTTTTTAAGCTCATACCTTTACCTCTGTCACTCACCACTCACCTCTTCCAATTAGAGGAAGAAACTATAGACCCTGAGACTATCTATCTTACATATCTCCCATTTCTGGCACTTCTCATAGTTCCTTCAGAAATAGCTAATGCATAGAAAGCAAACATTGGATAGATGGTTGGTTGGATGGATGGATGGATGGATGGATGGACGGATGGATGGATGGTTGGGTAGGTGGATAGATGGGTGAGTGTATGATAGATGGTTGGGTAGATATTAGATGGGTAGGTAGATGGGAGGATGGAGAGGTGAATGAATACATGGGTGGTTGGGTAGATAGATGAGTGGGTGGGGGAGTAGGTAAGTGAGTGGGTGGGTGAATAGATGGGTGGGTGAGTAGATGGATGGACAGATGGATAGATGAGTGGATGGATAGATGGGTGGGTAGATGGATGGATGGTGGGTGGATGGATGCATGGGTGGGTGGATGGATGACTAGATGGATGACCAGATGATAGATGGATAGATGAATATATGGATGGGTGAATGGATGGATAGGTGGGTGAGTAGATGGATGGATGGGTGGAGTGATACATTGTTATATTGCTGTGTTCACTGAATTGGGAAAATTTCCTTTTTAAAATGACATAGTGGGTCTACCTTTTATAAAGGTGAGCACACATCAGAGTAAAGAGGTCACAGTGGGGGAACTGTGATTGAGCCTTTTGGTTTAGTGTCTCATTTATCATGGAGCGGACCTACTAGTTGAGGGGTTGCTTCATGTTTTGATAGGGGCAATCCCATCACACTTGCCTTCCTTACTATATGAAACATCCCTCGGGACTGTTCCTGTCTTTGTGATGGGCCCCACCTCACCTAGGCTTATTCAATTTTATAGTTACAATTTGTCTGGAATGTGACTTAGAGTCCTTGTAGGGTGTGGTATTTGGTGTTGGAAGAGGCAAAGAGAAAGTAGAATTTCAGATTTCGGTAGACCTTTGAGATGCGTTCTGGAGACCCCTCTACTCCATCTTCAATGTGATGTGAGTACTTGCATGCCTCCCCATCAGCCAGCTCTTAGGGTACCCAGCTCTTCAAGTGGCTTCTTGTCCTGATCATGCCTAACAGTTTGCTTGCCACTGAGTTTATTTTTGAGCTCAGCCTATTCAGATGGGCTCGCGACTTGTTGTAGCTGTCTGGGATCTGAAACCATCTGGTTTCTCCTAGCTGAGGGGGGGACAGAGCTGGAAGAGAAACCTTTGTTATTTTTTGTGTAGAGTCTGGTCTTTTCATCTCTCTTGGTTTGTTAACTTGAACTTGAGTGGAGAGAGTTGTTGAAGCTGGTGTGTACTTATAAGTGTAAGCTTCAAGACTCGACACCAACACAAAGAGATTGTTGACAAGGGTTTGCTCTCAGGGTGAAACTGTGGTTGATGCCAGAAATGGACTCTCATTTGTCAGTGAGCAAGTCATGACTCATCAGTGTCTGGGGTGATTACGTCATTGGCTTTCCAAGATATCCCCAGCAATTTTGTCCTTATCCAAAAATAAGGATCTGCCAACAAAGGTTCGTTGCTGTTAGATTCTTAGTCCAAATGCATTATTTGAGATTAAAGCCCAGTGAACCTGTTTGCACCATGATGGGAAATGTAACGAAGTTGGAAAACCATTATTATGTTGGTGTCCTACTTCGGAAGTGTCCAGAAATGAGGCTGTTACTGTCCTCAAGGGCCCAGATCTGGGTCTGCATGCACCAGCTGTGTGCATGTCAGAATGCTGGTGTCTTTTAAGACTGCCACTTTTGGTTGTTGACTTCATCCTTTTCTTCCCTGTCTCTCATTGCTACTCACTGAGAATGATCACACCCGTGCATCTTTTGTCATTTTTTTTTCCTGCAGATTTCAGCAATGTCCCTGACATCACAACTGGCCTGAAGAGGAGCCAGACAGAAGGCACCCTGGATCAGATGCCCCGCAGAGAGAAGATGGAGCAGACATTCCCGGTAAGTCATCAGCCCAGATCACAAGCCAAGAGCCAGGCACTGGTACTTGAGGTTGGGGATATAAAAAGATGGACTTTTTCTATTCCTGGGTCCACTAGCTGATGGACCCCTTGGGATTGACAATCCCTTTGTCCTTTTGAAAATTAGAACTGTGTATGCATGTGGTTTTTGATTTGTAGTTGTTTTGGTGTATGTGTGTATGATTCGGGGATGAGGGTTGTTTGGTTTTATTTGTTTTGCTTTTTGAGACAGAATCTCCCTCTCTAGTTTAAGCTGGTCTGGAACTCACTGTGTAGTCCAGGCAGGCCTGGGACTCATAATGGTTCTCTTACCTCCATCTCTAAGCACTGCGATTCCAGGTGTGACTCATCACACTTACTTGCTTCTCCTTTTTAAAGAGTGTGTGTATATTTGCACATGTAAGCCCATGTGTGAGCACATCTGCCCATGCATGTCCCTGAGTGTGTGTATGTTTGCGCATGTAAGCCCATGTGTGAGCACCTCTGCCCATGCATGTCCCTGAGTGTGTGTATGTTCGCGCATGTAAGCCCATGTGTGAGCACCTCTGCCCATGCATGTCCCTGAGTGTGTGTATATTCGCGCATGTAAGCCCATGTGTGAGCACCTCTGCCCATGCATGTCCCGTGGAAGCCAGAGCCTGATGCTCATGCCTTTCTACCCCTCTCTCCCTTGGTTTCGGAGACATGGGCTCATTGAACCTTTTGCAGTCTGAATAGGGTGGCCGGCCAGTGCGCCCCAGAGGCCCTCCTATTTTCTCTGGGGTTAAAGATGTCATTGCCCCAACTGGTTTTTATGTGTGTTCTGGGGATCTAACCTACATGGCAAGCACTCTATCAACTGAGCCATCCTTTCAGCCCTATTTACTCACTTGAAGTGGGAAGCGATGGGGACCATTCACTTTTAGCCTGACTTTGGGCATGTCATCAGAGAGCAAGGGAGACTGAGCCAGTCTTATATCAGGAAGTCTGCTTAGAAATCCCAAGATGGAAATCCTAAGCTTGGGTATCAGGGAAGTCATGTTTGGTTACAAGTCCTGGCTTTTTTTTTTCTTAACCAAAAGTAAATTATTAGTATTTGCAATGTTGTCATTTAACTGCAGTAAAACATGTATAGCAAAGGTCTGGAGAGATGGCCAAGTAGTTAAGAACATTCACTGTTCTTCTAGAGGACCTGGGTTCACTTCCCATCACCCACAGGGTAGTTAATGTCCGTACTTCCAGTTCACCACACCCTCTCTTAACCATCTGCAGTATATACATATACATGCAAGCAAAATACCCATAAACATGAAATATGAGTATATATCTACATATATCTGTATATCTCATATAGCTTGCTTCTTTAACCACTTCCAAATGTGCACTTTGGTGGTATGGCATGTACTCAGGCTGTCCTGCCTTTTGCCTCCAGAACTTTCCTGACTATTCCTATTGAACCGTCACTTTCCATCTCCTCCCTCTCCACAGCTTCATCTATACTTTCCTCTCAGCTGCCATTTTATGCACTACCTAGAGAAGCAACATTGTATAAACATCAGTCAGCATGGCATTGCAGGCCTTCAATCCTAGCATTTGAGAGCTGAACACAGGAGCAGCAGAAGTGCAAGGTTATCCTTGGCTGTAGAGTGAGTTAGTGGCTAGGCTGGGCTACGTGACAACCTTTCTTAAACACACATGCCCTCACACACACACACACACGCACACACACACACACACACAGAATGCACCCCCAAAGACATACACCACATACACATATACACGCAGACCAGATAGATATACATACACACATTCCAGAGCTCAACACTGGGGATAAGATAATGATGATGATGATGATGATGATGATGATGATAATTACCATCATCATCATCATCATCATCATTTTTATTAATAATCCAGAGATCAACACTAGGGATGGGAAATTTGCTGGACCGCCTGGCTAGCAAGCTCTGAGATTTGCCTGTCTAGTGGCTGCTGTTCCTGGGGCGAGTAAAGAAACCCAAGACCTTGTCTGGGTTTTTTACGCAGGTTCTGGTGATCTGAGTTCAGATCCTTGCTTAGCAGGCACTTTACCAGCCAAGCTTTCATTTCCCAGCAGTGTGTGTGTGTGTGTGTGTGTGCGCGCGCGTGCGCATGCGTGCGAGTGTGTGTGTGTGTGTGTGTGTGTGTAACCAGGGATCCTCCCTGTTTTCACAGAAGTGAATTGGGAGTTGTCAACCTGCTGTGTTTCTTCCCTGTGCTGGGAGAAACTCTCCCAGGGGCTCCTGTACACTGCCCTCTAGCAGGCACCTGCTCAGGCCTGTAGGAGGAGGTTGCTCTCCAGGGAGAGGACCTGCCTCTGCTTCCTGGATCTTCTTAGGGATCATTAACTTCTTTTCAGATTAGATTCTGGTTGAACCTGGGCCATTTGGGGTGTTTTACTAACAAGTACTCTAGACATAAGAAAAAGGAATAATTTCCATTGAAAATCCCATGATGAAACACAGCTGTAAGCAAGGCTTTTGACAGCCCCACAATTTCTGCAAATGGTTCATAATTGATTGCCTTGTCTCTCTTTAAGGGTGCCTATTACTGTCACAGCTCTTTGTGTGACCCTGTCAGCTTCTCCTGTAGGGGATTTTTTTTCTTTCCACCATTGTTAGCAGTTGGCATATGCTATTATGATGGGGGGTGGGGGGAGTTCTAAAGGAATAAATAATTTTTCTTTGGGTAAGGGAGTTGAAGGAGTTTTTGGATTGTTTGGGGGGGACCTCAAGGTATGTTAAGTTGTTTCCCCACAGACACACCACTCGAGTACTGGAGATGGCAGTGGACATATGGTACTTAGTGGATCTGTTGTCCCTGCATCTGCTGTAACCTCCTGGTGCATCTCCAGAGCAGGCAGGCTCACAGTTTGGGGTAGGAATCGAGTGGAAGGGGGTGTACCTTCTCCAGGCAGCAGAGAAAGAGCTTGGTGGCGCTAGGGCGTCCTTGTGGATGTGACAGGGAAGAACAGTTTGGAATTTTTTCCCCCATCTCATTGCCTGGTGATGAGAGCCAGAAGGGATGCATGCCTTCTACACTTGCCAGCAGCAGTGGACAGTAGACGGCTTCCTGCTCCAACACTGAGAAGGAACAGGTGCCTCTGAACCTCTCCTTTTTATGTGCAAGCGTGTAAGTAAACACAGGCTTGGGATTCTTGGGTGCAGATCTTGATCTAAGTATAGGCAGGTTTGCACATTTTCTTTCAGGACTGAAAAGTTGATTTGACTCTAAAAATGTCTAAAGGCTGTGGTGGGGATGGCCAGCTCTTTCTAGAAGGGGTCCCGAGAGCCGTCTTGGAGCTCTCTGTGTTTACAGGCGAGTAGAGAACTTTTGTGTACAGGCTCTGTGGTCGACTTTACCTATTTGCTTCTGAGGTCTTGTAGTTGATCTTTAAAACAGTTTTGTCAGTTTGAAATAGAGGATGTCAGAAAGGCCCATGGGGGGTGGGGAAAAACATTTCCTCTGTTTACCGTATTCAAAAGCAGGAGAAAGAATTTGATTATTTTTTTAAGAATTTGATTATTACAAATAATTATATGCTTGAAAAATTCCCTTGGAGCATAGCTCATGCTTGTATTGGGCTGAAAGCTGTGAACTAAATAACCTGCAAAAGGAGACTTGTTTTCTGCAAGGTGAGCAGAGTTTTTGGTGTAGCTCTTGCTCCTCAGTTAATTTTCTAGCTTTTTACAGGAATTTTTATGTAATCACCTAGTGTAACTGTGGCCTTGATTATTTTCTGCAATTTGTAGGCGTTTGTGTTGCGAGAACAGAGAGCGTTGGGAATCAAGATGTACAGTATAGCAACCGTGTGTTGTGTTCTCTGCAATTTGATAATTTTAAAGATGTGTTTTTGGCCCATTGTGCATTCAAGACAGAAGAAAAGACTGCGCACAGTGACGGGTTAGCCCCGTAACCAGGGGAACATAACTTGCATTTAATATTTGCCTCCTGCCCACTCATTTTGCTCCACCTTGTATGTTTTGCACATGAATTGCTCTTTAAGAGCTTGCCTATCAAAGAAACGGAAGCTAAAGGACATTCGGGGGAGCATGACTTGCTTCCCAACCTTCCTTAAGAGCACATGTTTGGGTTTCTAGCATTGCTTCCAGACCTTTTGGGTTTTGAGATGTTTTGTTAAAAAGTTAAACTAAACGCCATTTATTTACAAACAAATAGTGATCTGTCTTCATAGATACTTTTGGTAGGCTGACGTATTCATGGTCTTTTCTTCAAGTCAAACATCTACTTTTAATTGCAAGTTGTCCGAACTAATTCATATTTGAATGGGCAGGGAGCTGGTGTCTTCAAGGCAATTGCTTTATTCCTGGAAAATGACTCAGGCGTGGCATTCTGCCATAGAGACCATTCTCCAGGGGACAGATTTTACTTCAGGTATCTCTTTCTCTCCGGTGGTGGTGTACCAAAAAGGAACCTTGATGAGGTTAGAAAGCTGCGTTTGAATCCTGTTGTACCACGGTTTATCAGAGAGCTGAGTGATTACACAGCTTTTAGGTGATGAAGCAGCCTCCCCTGAGAGATCTGTCTACAAATGCACATTCTACTCAAGTCTTAGCATCTTCATCACGTGATGCTGCTGGGGTATTGGGGAGACTCGGTGCCAGATAAGAATTTATATACGAATATATGAATGTTCTAATGAAATGACACAAAAGTAAGTGTGTGTGTGTGTGTGTGTGTGTGTTTGTGTGTGTGTGTGAATTAAACTCCTTAGCTGCCCACCGGTCTTCTCATAGTTAGTGTCAGTTGTCAAAGTCTCCTGAGCATGTTTTATCCTCACGGACACCAGGCACCACAGGGATTGGGTCCCCTTGGCTCTCCGTGGTCTCCATAAAGAGAAGGCATCCTCAGTGTCGCAAAGGTTCCCCAGGCGTGGTGTCACAGATTGGCTGGAATTACTGAGTAGAGAAAGAACGTGTTTGGTCTGTTTTCCTCCCAGAAAGCCCGGTCATTCAGGCCAGAGAGACCCTGCTGGCCAGTCTCACAGACCTGTGCCCTTGGATGAGAGGTGGGGTGAATATAGGCTAGACAAGGAGCAGGCGGCTGCAGTTTTGTGTCCCTGGCTCTCCAGTGTATTGTTCTCTTTTACCACTGCACATCCTTGGAACAGAGACTGGATGGCAAGTTCATTGGGCTTGTTGGCGGCAACTCTGCTGGGTTTCCTGGAGCCCGAAAGGGCGTTCTTTCTTTTCTTGACTCTTGATGGTTCCCTATCTACTACACAACCCCACATTCCTACCTGCAGGCTCTTAGTGCTCATCTCATCTCTTCTGGATCTGCCCTGGGTCATTTGGACTGATATATGGCCAGTGGGGTTTGGTATGTAGAGGTCATCCTTGGGTCCTGTCCTGTCAAAGATCATTTAACTGCTGCAGAATGAGAGATACCACTCTTTCCCCTTCCCTATGTCAGGTTTCAGGAAAGGGCTCAAAGTGGATTTAATTGTAGCATGGCCCAGAGATATAGATGTGGAAATACATCTGTTCTGAAAGCTGCTCTGGGTAGTCAGCACTCATCCTGGGAAAGACATAGAGTTGAGTCTGAAGCGGGGGAGCAGGAAGAAGTCCTGCTTCCCATGCCTTCCTCCCTACTTCTTGCAGCTGTCCTTAGCCCTTTCACGATGGATGACATTGACTATTGGGACAGAAGAAACCTGAAATGTGGGTAGACGCTGTTATCAAGGGGCTGAACTATAAGCAGGTTGGGGCTGGGATGCACAGAAATTGAGCGTCACTAAATGGAGGATAATTCAGCTGTCTGTAACCCCTCAGTGACTGAGGCTTGGAGTTGTGTGTGGCCCCAAGGCTGTGAGTTTGCATGCAGTTAGGCAGGAGAGTGTGAAGCTTTCCATGTTACCGGAATATGTGGCTGTCTTAGCAGTAGAGTCACATGAAAGGCAGAGGGAGGTTCTAGAACAGTGATCCTCAACATGTAGGTCATGACCCCTGTTGGGTTAAAGGTCCTTTCACAGGCCACCTAAGACTGTCAGAAAGGACATATATTTACATTATGATTCATACCAAAAGCAAAGTTACAGTGAAGTAGCGAAGAAAATAATGTTATGGTCTGGGGGAGGGGGGGAGCGTCACCACAATGTGAAAAAGGTTGAGAACCACTCGCTGTTCTAGAACATGGCCTGACAGGGAAGGTAGGCATGAAGGTTCAAATACCAACTCTAGGAAGTCCAGGCTCCCCATGTCTTTCCTGGTTCTTAATGGTTCACACAGGGAGGGCCATCCCAGGGATAACCTGACTCGGGGAGATTGGGAAGAATCACGTGACCCTTTCTTTCCTTCTTTCTCTCCCATTCCATCGTTGGGGTCTGTGGTTCTTTGTGAGTAGGCCAGTCTCCCCAGATTCCATCCCCTTTCTTTGTCTAGGACCCCTGTACCAATCCCTCCTGCTTTTCCTTGCCTCCACTTTCTCAGTCTCCTCTGCATTCTCCCTTTACCTTCTATATTTTTCCAGAAGAAAAAAAAAATAAGTTTTTACTCAAAGTCAGCTTCAGAATCACAAATTAAAGAGGCAGGACAAAAGCAAATCCACAAAGAGGCTGCGCAGTAGGGCAGCAGGGTGAATCACCCTGGAGGGCAGGGCTGGGGGCAGCGCTTGTCAGGGGGAGCCTTGGCTCTGAAATTAACTGGCTGTCAGGCACCCAAGCACTGAAGGGATAATTACATGCCCTCTCCTTGCTGCTGGGGTGGTGACTAACAGGAAAGTGACTGGGAGACGCCCCAGAGCTGAAGCTGCCTGAGAACTGGACCCCAACTGGGCAGAGATGCTTCTCTGAAGGGGGCACCCTTCACTTGGCCACATTCATTTGCTTTTCTGGCAGCTTCTTGTTCTTTCCCTCGCTGGATACAGCAGGAGCTACGACCATCTGAGAGGAGACTCTAAGACGGATGCTCATATCCTCCCTGGGTGAACAAAGTGTTACATTCAGAGTAGCTGGTCAACATAGGTGATGGAGTAGGGCATGTGGTCTGCACTCCTTGCCCTCTGCTTTCCGTGTGGTTATACACGCAGGATAGTCAAGATGGGGGATGACTGGTGGTCTTCCTGGGCCACACCTCTCCCATTCTCCAGACTTCTCACTTCCCAGTTCTGCATCTGTGTTTCCTCCCTAGACTTTCCTGGCTGGGGGTAAATAATTATGGAGGACGCAGTGTAACTTCTCTCCGGGGCAGAGAAGTACAGAATTTGAATCTCTCAGTTCAAACCCTCCCCTCAGCCCGAGCCCTGCTTGCAGGTTCTTGAGCCTTCTTGTGGAGACTGGACCCGTGTCATGCTGATGATGGCTTCCCTTTGTCCTTGGCTAAGCCACCAGACATCTGCATCTGTCTGAGAGGCAGCCTCGAGCTGACATATCTCCCTGCTCATCCTTCCATCCAAATGTGTCACCTTGGGCAGTCCTTTACCTGGCATTGCTGCTGCTCGTCCTCATGCCTGTGGGAGCTGTGTAAAGAGAAGAGCAAGTCTCAGAAGAGCCTGATTGGAATCAGCATTGGCTGTCTGTGGTCCCTCACAGCATTTACTGAAGTTAAAACCTCAACGATAGTGGGTCTTAACCTTCCTAATGCTGCAACTTTCTTATATAGTTCCTGATGTTATAGTGATCCCCCCAACCATAAAATTGTTTGCTACTTCATAACTATAATTTTGCTACTGTTGTGAATCATAAAGGAAATGTCTGATAAGCAAGATATCTGATAGGAAACCCCTGTGGGGGTCATGGCCCACAGATTGAGAACCATTGCTCTAATTTTGGTCATGATGAGTGAAGGTTATGCAACTTGGTGTTTTGTTTAAGAAGTATTTAGCGCAGATCTTTGAGAATGGGATGAAAGCTCTAGAAGTCTCTAGAAAACTGCTCGTATATCTGTATTCAAAACTGCATAGAATTCTGGGGTGTGTGGCCAGGATCACCACTCTGATGGCATTATGCATCGGTTTCCCCTTTGGGATTGCTGTGACCCTTAAGTTTATAACCCTGACTTTGAGTGTTTGAATTATTAGCCTCGGTGTCAATGCTATGTT
This sequence comes from Mus pahari, assembly GCF_900095145.1. NCBI lineage: Eukaryota > Metazoa > Chordata > Mammalia > Rodentia > Muridae > Mus > Mus pahari. The sequence goes on from NC_034610.1 coordinate 377,659, forward strand.
ATTGACATTTCAGAATCCATATTGAGTACTGATGATATGCAAAGTGTCAGGTTTGTTTAATCCTGTGGTTTTGTCTGCATTCTGTACATGCCCATGTCCATATTCAAAAGTGCCTATTCACATGTGTGTGGAGGCCAGAAGCCAACCATGGCCGCCTTTCCCTGTGACTGTCGACCTTATATTCTTTGAGATGGGGGTCTCTTACTGAGTGTGGAACATAGCTATTCAGCTAGGCTGATGGGCCCGCAAGCTCCAGCGATTCTCTGGGCTCTTTTTAACGTTTGTATTACAGGTGCAGCTTACAACACCTGGCTTTAAAATCGAAGGGGGGGGGGATCTGAACTCAAGTCCTTAAGCTTTCACAACAAGCGCCCCCCTTTTCCCGGGAGCACTTTGAACTTTGTTTTCATTTTCCAGTCTGCTAGACTAGGATACCAGCTAGCTGTAAATGTTCCACAAGGAGAGGGCTAGACAATAACCCCTCACCCAAATGGCAAACCAGTTATCCGGTTGAGACCAGAATACATTATCCTGAGTGGCATCGGCAGATTTCCTGAATTCCGCTGGCATTGACCTATGATGATGCTTGGAATTGTTAAAGGTTTATTTTCTGTAATTATGGGCGTTGAGCGGACAGGGCGCGTGGGGGGGGCAGGGGGCGGGGAAGTGAGTCTGGGAGAAGAGCAAGATATGAAACGCTGATCCTCAACTGAACTTTCATAGGCCTGGTTGCTGAGATAAACAGCTCTCTGGTAGGTTGTAGGGGGTAATTACCCACTCAACACAGGGCTGCTTAGGTGGTGGCGGTCCCCCCAGGCTGCTGTGAGCAGAGCTTCATGCTGTGCTCCCCTCATCCCAGCACATCAGACTGGGGCTGTTTCTTGTCCCTTCCTCTAATGGAGGAATAGCACAGCTGTGGTCTAATTTGGGCACCTTGCATGTTATCTAATCTTTAATATTTACCGAGAGTGGGGAGGATGTGGCTTCACGGGGTTTGGTCATCAAAATCTGCTCCACCAGAGCCCGCTTAGATTCGAACCACGCACGGTTAAGCGGTCTGCATAGTCACCTCGATGCCTACCTAGGTCAGCAGTCTTGCTTGCGTGCAGAACGCTGGAATGGGAGGCTGAACGAGGGCGCGTTCACATTTCAATGCAGCTTTCATGCCTCTCTCTATTCTAAGCATGTTATCAGCTTTTCCTAATGTCTGGGTCCTATGATGCAGTGGCTCATACTTTTAAAAAGTCTGTACAGTTCTTCTGGGTCATTTTGTCATTTCCTCTAGCATTCTGCTCTAGGGAAACTCAACTGTCATTGTCAGGAGCTCTAGTGGCTTGAGGTGGGAGAGGCTGAGAACCCCACCCATGAGCCCTGCTCACAGGCACACAGTGTGGCTTTTGCCTTCAGCGGCTTTCCAGGATGACAGCTCCTGAATGCTGAGGGTAAAGAGTGGGTATTTCGGTTTCGAAAACTTAGTTTCCCACTGTCCGTGATGTAGCACGAAGACCAGAGAACACAGGTATGTTACTAATATGGGGGAAAAGGAGAGCACTGCAGATTTAAATTTATTTATTTATTTATTTATGACTTTTACATCTGAGTGCTCTGTCTCCATATATACCTGCATGCCAGAAGAGGACTTCAGATACCATTATAGATGGTTATGAGCTGTCATGTGGCTGCTGGGAATTGAACTCAGGACCTCTGGAAGAGCAGGTGGTGTTCTGAACTGCTGAACCATCTGTCCAGCTCTGGATTTTAAAGGTCTCTTTCATGGCCTGGGATGACAGCTAAGCAAGCATGCGGACCTGTGTCCAGGTCCCCAGCAATGTACAAAGCTCAGAGTGGCGACATACTCATGAAATCTGAGTGCTGGAAACCAGCAGATCCCTCTCAAGTTCATTAGCCAGCCAGGCAGCCATCCTAGCCACGTGGATGGGCTCTAGGCTTGGTGAGCGACCCTATCGGAAATAGTAAGATGAAGAGAGGCTGACTGAGAAAGGCATCCTACGTTGACCTCTGGTCTCCACACACACATACATAGGAGCATCCACATGCACGCATACAGTCATGTACATATACATATACACACAAAGGCATGCTCTGCAAGGGTACCTTCAGATGCACTTTCTCCTTTTAATCCTCCTGTTTCCTGCCCCACCTCCGCCTCCCTCTCTCCCATTGCTCATTCAGCCACAGTGCACCCTCCCTCCCTGACTCACTTGCCTCTTTTGGGTTCTCAGTTTCCAGCTCTCTACTGCAACCTAAGTTCTCTCATCTTGTCAGAAGCCACCTGGCAGTGAGTAACCGCTGACATTTGCCTGGGAGCTTCCGGGCTGGTGACTGTACTGGTTGGAGATCTCATGGTGAGCTACTTACAACACCTCAGGAATAGAGGTGTCCTGATGCCAGCTGATGGGCTGGCATGGGATAAGTGCAAGCTCTCCCCTTCCCAGGCTGTTTTGTCATAAGGTCCAGGACTGAGAGGAAACACAGCTACCGTGGCCTGGCAGTCCCCACTGTTAGGGGGGAGCCTGTGGCTCCGTCCACTTGTTTGAGGACTGACGATTCTTTCAACAATGACTTATTAAGATGAAACTCTGGTTATTCAGCCATGACACAAGGTGAGGTTTGAAGATTGTCTCTGTCTGAGGTGTCAGCTAGCATTTAGTTGTCATGCTGTCATCAAAGGCGTGGGCTCCTTGCTGGTCTGCCCGTGTCTTTGCTGGTTTGTTTGTTTTGGTGGTATTCTTCTTAACTCAAGGTAATGGCACTTGAAATTATAGAGGTATTTGTTGAAAATAGTGTTGGTAACAGTTGCAGGTCTGCCTCTCCACATTGCTCCTGTGGTCAGCGTCAGGATGTGAGGGTTGGTTTGTATGAAGTATTAGCTGCCTGTGTGGCAGAGACCGATCCTCACGTGGTTGTCGGAGGGGAGGGTGGAGGGAATGAACAGAGGTGACCACTGCATTTCTAAATACAGTGTTACTAAAACTACAGTTAAAGTGTCCTTGGGTTGCATGTGTGCCCACTGGAGACAAACAGCCCAAGCACATGCATCGCCTAATTAAGGCTGCCAAAAGGGGAACAAATAATTGAATGTTTAATCTGCCTAGGACTTGGCTTCTCAAAGGCTGTTTCTGAAACCAGGTTCGAAGCTTTCTTTCCATGTACTGTTAGTAGAACAAGTCAGGGCCTCTGGAAGGGTGTGTGTGTGTGTGTGTGTGTGTGTGTGTGTGTGTGTGTGTGTGTGTGTTGGGGGAGGTTCAGTCAATTATGGTCCTGAGTTCCCTCTCCCTGTCTCTATCTCACTCTTCTGGAGTGACTGGGTTACTGGGTCCGTGAAGTCTAAAGAAAGGACACAGGGGAAGTGAGCCAAGTGCAATGCCCCTCCCCCCTTCCCCCTCCCCCCGCACATGCTAAGCATCTGTAATGGCTTTTCTTCTAAGTTGGGAGCACAGGATTATAGGTGGCAACATTCAAATAACCCAGGCTTCTAAGCATTCACAGTTGGTCTGCAGCAGATCCAAGCTATAAAGGGGCTCCCTTATACCACCAAACCAGAGCCAGTGCTTCTTCCTGACTTCCAAACTGTCTTGCTGTCTTGTGGAGAACATTTAGGAACAGGTCAAGCATGCTAACTATTGTGCCCAGTGTCTATGGATGAACATTTCGGCTCGTCCTACGCCTAGGAGGTTTCTCCCAGAAGTACATTTGTCTTGCCCTTGGAAAGTGGATATAAAGGATGGACTGGAGCAGTGATTCGAGGGGTTTATCTCTTGCTGTAACTAATTGGAAAGTACATCAGGCTCTTAATTTGCTGTTGTGTGAAGTAGAAAGACAGATGGGTCAGGAACGCTGGAGCTTTCGTTCAGTCTTCACTGGGCTTTGGGAAAATCACATGGTCCCCCCCCCCCACCCGAGTACTTATAAAGAATACCTTATACTTCCCTACAAGCTTGTGGCTGAGAGGTGAAATTAAACTAGGCCCATGTATGTAAATGACATTAATTGCAAAGGGCCTTGAGCAAGATGTCTGATATTATCTCTATGCATATGCTATGTAGTTTGTTTTGTTTTGTTTTGTTTTTTGAGACAGTCTTATGTATCCCAGGCTAGCCTTGAACTCACTGTGTAACTGAGAGTGATCCTCCTGCCTCCACCTCCTGAATGCACTGCGGATGAGTGCCGGAGTTACAGGTGTGTGCCACCATGCAGGGCTCATGTCACACTGAGGGCTGAGCCTAAGAGTTATGCTTGTTACAGAAGCACTTTAACAACTGAGCTGTGTTCCCAGTCCCACTATAACTGCAAACACCTCATCTCACCGAAGACCAGTTTTCCTACAACCCTATCAAATTCTCATTACAGTCCCCTTTAGCGGGCAGAAGTTGAGATATTGGCCATTAACTATCAGGCCAATATGTCATAGGCAGTTGGTCATTGAGAAAGCCAACATTGAGACTGTTTCTGAAGAGGATTTTCCCATAATACCAATTCTGCCCAGCAGGGGTTTTCATACCTAGGGGCGAGCACATGCTTAAACAGCATGTGTAAAATTTGGGTCTGTATGATGAACAGCTGGCTTTTGCAAGAACTATGGGCGCAACCATTTGGTAATTTAACTTAAACTTCAAACTTTATTAGGTTATACAGACAACTTTTTGGTTCCTTTCACTTTTAATTTGTGTTTGAGAGAATCTATTTCATAGAATTTGAAGGACATTTTCACTAGTTGCCAAATAATTTTAAATACTGGGTAGGAAGGTTTGTAAGTCCTGGAGTGCTAACTATTCATACAGGTGACTCTGTCTAGCAGCCATAGGCTGGTGGCTTGAAGTCTATAAAGACACTAACATGGAGTAATGACACCATTGTAAAAATAGCTACTTAAACTATATTTGGGGCACAGAAGTACAGCAGTACTGGGGGGAAACAAAACATTATGTTCTTGGCAGAGCTGGTCAGACAATGCACCAGAGGCTAAGTGTCCACTCTGGGGAATGAGTACCTGCGGTGGAGGCTGTTGTGACGGCAGTTCCAGGGTTTCCGACAGTAATTTCTGTTCTAGATGTTACTTTGACTTCTGTCTGATTATGCTTTTGTGAACTGTTATTTTTTTCCTATGTGTGCTGTCTTTGTGTGGAGTCACATTACATGGAATCAATACAACCTACAGATCTGTCAGAATCCAAAATAATCTAAAGGCCCATCACCAAGGGGACAGGTCTTCATTAAGGGACTCCCCACACAGTGCTTTGGCTAATATTGCCTGGGAGTGGGGAAGATAGCATCATTCCACAGTCAGGGCTCTGCACATATATGTATACATATACATGAATATATGTATATATATCCTATGTATTAATATGCATGAGTAGATTTTTATAAAATGGAATAATGTGTGCATGTGTATATATGTATATGTATATAATATACAGTGTTTAACACTGCATTTCAAGTTATTTTAATTTTAATCTTTCATCTTATCTGAATGATCTCATTTTTATAGTAGTTGAATTTTTAATTTTTTTCTAAATAGAATCATTTCCTGTTATTTTACAAAAAAAAAAAAATGATTCAAGGCAAAAGAGGCTCCACAAGATGTTTGATTTACAGAAGGAGGTCTGATTCGTGGGTCTGACTCACTCTCCCCTCACAGGGCCTTGGATGCAGCTAGAAAGGCACCCCAGCGTGACCTGTGGAAACCGGCAGAGGAAGCTGTCTTGGATAGATGAGGCCAGGGACATGAACACAGAACTGTGACTACAGAGAAATAAAGTCTAACATGGGATGAGGGGGCGGGGACTCTGCAGGAACTGAGGGCCAGTGTAGGGATGGGGATGGTGGGGAGCCTGAGACAGGTCACACAGGTGGACATGGGAAGAAAGAGGCAGGGCCTCTCTTGGCTCAGAGGTATGGGAAACATGAGGTAGTAACCTTTCTGCCAAGGAGAGGAAGTCATGGATTAGCAGTTACAAGCAGAGGCCCTCCCTGGTCCTGGGTTTTGCAGTCTTGGTATAGTATGCCAAGCAATTGGTTCCTGCCACCTGCAGGGCCCATGTCCAGAACAGCAAGGCAAAGGCCTGGGCAAATCCTGAGCACCGATCCCCCTGGCCTCTCCCCTTCTTTCCTCCAGTTTGTAGCCAGAACCCAAAGTTTTTGGCTCCTTGGTCTCTGGGCCATGTCCTCAAACAAATGCCTCTTTCAAGGAAGGTTATTCACACACACACACACACACACACACACACACACACACACACACACACACACACATAGGGGGGGGGTAGGGAGGGAAAGAGGGAGGGGCAGACTGTGGCGTTAAAACCCTGACATGGCTGGCATCTAAGTGACCCTAACTAACTTCTTCCTGACTCAGTTCCTATCCGTGAAGATCACATAATACAGGTGACTCAGAGGATCCAATGAGGGGAAAAATGAATATGAATAACCCACTAAGTATAGGCGCAGTATAGCCTAGGGCTCAGTGAAAGCTACTGCCCAGAAAACTGTCATTTTCCTGTATAATCTGTGTGTACTCCACACACTCGAAAGTGAGTGCACACATGTGTAAATGACATGAACGCAAGGTCAGAGGTCAACCTTGAGTGTCAGTCCTCAGCCACCATCTTATTTGAAACAGCATCTTGGTTTGTTTGGGGACTCTGTTGTTGTTTGTTCTTCAGTGGAATTGTGGTGTTGTTGTTGTTTTGGGGTTTTGTTTGCTTGTTTGTTTTTTCCTGATGCATACCCCAGATTAGCTGCCTCATGAGCTTCGAGGAATTCTGCTTCCTGTCTTGCTGTACAAGCCCTGGGTTCCAGACACATAGTACCGCATCTGGCTTTACAAAAGTTTACTGGGGATTTGAACTCAGGTCCTTGGGCTACCACTGAAAGTGCTTTTCCAGTGGGCAGAGCCATCTCTAGAGTCTAAAATCTCAACTTCTTTTATCTTCAAAATTACAAAAGGATATATTTTTTTTCTGGTTGCCTCAAAGGATGAGCCGAAGCTATCCAATTTCATCAGAAATTTTCCGTGAAGCTCCTCCTCTGGCCACACTGAATGGTGACTAGGACATGGTGACCCACAGCATCTCAAACAGGAGAGGCTCGAGCCATGAGCGAAACATGGAGGAGGACTAGGGAGGAGGGCTGGGCAGGAGTGCTGCAGCTGCAACGGGTGTCAGAACAGGGCAAAGTAAAATTGGCCCAGAGTGTGGAAGGACACATGCAGCCACCGAAGTGTCATGGAAAAGCAGCCCAGGGCAACTTGGGGACACATTCTGAGAAGGTAGAGGAAGCCGAGATGTTACTTAGTAGGGAGAGGGAGGACGGCTGCCTCCACATGGCTTCCCACACCATGGCCCCAGGCAGGCATCCTGCTCCTGGGACAGCCCAGAAGCTCCTGGTAACAGGAGAGGTGCCAAGGCTGCTTGGGTCCTTGTTGCCTGCCTTCTGCTTGGTTTCCTTATTTAACAGCAGTCTGGTCAGGATTCAGGAATAACGAAGAGAAGATCCCTCTGCCAGGGACCTTTCAAGGAGTAAGCAGCCTTTCAGTCGAGCCAAGCACCTCTTTTCCCATAAAACGCTATGTCTGAATGTTCCTCCTCCAGAGGCTGCAGAGGATGGCCAGTCTCTCAGTGTCTCCTGGCTTGGTACTGAGTTTCTTTACCGGATTTGTTCATGAGGAACGAGAGAGCTGCTTGGTGCCAAACACAACACCCATGTATGCAAGAGACTTCCATAATCCCACTCTAGAACAACTAATTAAAAGAGGACCATTCAAGAGGGAGAGGTGTCACCAAATTGTGTCTTGTGGGTCAAATCCAGCCTGCTGGCTATTATTATCAATAAAGTTTTATTGGAACTCAGCCAAGCACATTCACCTCTGCTCTGTGTTGCTCAAACTGGAACCCTAACACTCACTAAGAACCATTTATTAACTAGCATCACTGGCAACACAGAGGTCCCTTTCTCTCACTAACAAACCCTGTCCTCCTTTGGACAGTACAGGTGTCTTCCACCACAGGTAGCTGCTGTGACTCGCACTGCATTTCTGTACTGTAATTTATTTGACTGTTAATGTCATAGTTTACCATCTCCTTTTGCCCTGGTTGGGTGGCGGGGGAGGGGCAGGCCATTTTGATGTACTCCATTTGTTGTTTGCTCTCTTTGTTAAAGACAAGAATGACATTCTCTGGAGTTGTTTCTTCTTTCTCTATTTAGGCAGGGTCTCATGTAGCCCATGCTGGCAGTGAACTTGCCAGAACAATGACCTTGAACCTCTGATTCACCAGCCACCCCTTCTGGAGTGCTTGGATAACAGGTGTGGGCCCAGCACTCCTGTTTATGGGATATTGGGGATTGAACCCAGGGCTTTCTGCATGCTACCAACGGAGATCCATTCTCAGGCCTGCCCATTGTTTCACTGTTACTACTGTAAGACAAATGGCTTGACAGATATCACTGGTCATCTCAGCCCAGTTCTGCTGAGGCATCGCCATGTTGCCTGTAGGCTCACTAGCTGCCTCCAGGGGCCTCACAAAAAAACGTAATTTAGGCCTCTGACCCTGCTGTTCGGGGGAAGTCCGGAGGTGGTCCTCCTCACTCAGATGCCATCAGCCTTTCTGGGGGCAGTCTCCTGTCAGCTGGGGGCTCCAGATCTACTGTGTCAGTCATGTTGGTAATATTAGCTCTTTCTGTAAGTTAGAGACACGAAGCACAGAGCGAGTTGAGGGAAAGTCCTTTGTACTTTTTAATCATCTTTTCCCCTGAAGGCAAACTTTTCTGACTTAACTAATTTGCTAGAAGTGACAGATGACACTGTGGTTGCCCTCAGCTTGCTCGGGAACACAGCCTCCTCATGGCTTCTAGACAGTGAACAGAGGGTTTTTTTGTTTTTTTTTTTCTTTAAAAGAGAACATGGAGCATACTAACTATCCCCTGCCTGCACACCTTGCCCTAGCTGGGGCATCCTTAAGGTTAATCATTACCAACGGGCCAGAAATGCTAGTATTCTGAAAGTATGAAATCATCAACCTGATTCTTCTGCCTGAGAGATTGGAGCATTGAGAAGCCTTGCAGTCCTTATGCAGCCTTGACTCGGATTTAGGTCAGTGACCTAGGATAAAACTGCTAACCAAGTGTGGGAGAGAGAAGAGGGGAGGAGCCGGCAGCCAGAGTGTGTAAGTGAACACACATTTGTGCTATTGCCATCAGAGTTGGGGGGGGGGTGCAAGGGGGCAGGTGTGCATAACCTGTGCTCCAAGTCAGGCCTGGCCAGCAGTCCTTGATAAGCCAATTAAAAGGGCCAAATTAATAGTGGAAAGGAGAGGGAGGAGATTTACTCCGTGCTGCCATTTGGGGAAGAGAGATGAGAGATCTAATGAATCCCTTAAGTCCTTCTGTCAGGCCAGAAGAGACCAGAGCTTAAGTAGAGGGCAAAGGACATCCAAACAGCCTCGGTCAAGGTGTGGTCCCACCCAACACCAACCTGTCTTTATCTAGGATTCATTCTAAGAAGGTCTTAGAACTATTTTGGGAGACAAGTCCACAGTCTGCCTGGTACCCCTTTCTTCTTCCCATCATGAAATTCCTGGGAGAAAGCCTCATTTCTTTAGGGTCCATTATCTCAGTAGGAGTTAGATTGAGAGTCCTATGTGTCTTCTATTCATATTTTCATTTCAGCCAGATTGTTTACAGTATGACCAGTCACCCCGACAGAATAGCATTTGAAGGGTCGGTATATTGGTGACATCTGCTGCTGATACCCAACCCCAAGCTTTTACTGTAGGCTGGGAACTCAAAAGAAGCATTCTCTGGCATTTCCCTCTCAGTTGCTTCCATATGAAATATTACCTCATTATCCAGCAAGTTTGAATCTCGTTTTATGGGCTGAAAAAAAAAATTTTTTTTTTTTTTTTTGAGCTCAAGCCATGCAGGCAAAAATAGCTTGTCATACCTTGAGCCAAGGATGGGGGCGCTGCTGCACACCAATCAAGATGAGGCCATAGCTCAGTTATGCAGCAGAGGGCTTCTGACCAGCGCAGTAGCTCATAATAGGAGGTACTTTAACCCGCAGCAGTTACTTTTAAGGCTCCAAAGCCCTCAAGGAAACTGAAATAAATCCAGTCAGGGTATGTGTTCAAGTAGGAAAAGGCAACCATTAGAGCTGTTGTGTGATCTGGGGGGGGGGGGGGTGTTTGCAAACCAAGTGACAGGGAGGCTGTTCTGGTGTTTTCTGATGGAAAGTGTCTTGCTGTCCGGGTTAGGAGGGTTAGATGGTTGTTGCTTTGAACTTGGCTTGAGTAAGACTCTGTCCTTTTTCCTCCAAAGTGTACCTGAGGTTAGATGCTTGCTCGCTGTAGGCAGTTTGGGTGCCATCCCCCTGAAATGTTTTTCTGAGCTTCTTGGCAATAGACAGGCTGCCTCTTTTTATAGGGAGGCAGAAGGTGCCTTAGCCACGCATTGAAACAAACCCCAGAGGACCCTGCCCAGGCATCTGTCTGGATTCAGAGTTCCTCGGTGAGTCAGGCCTTGTCTGTAAATACGATGAAATTGTTTTCAAGTGGGGATCAAGCTTGGTGGCTCCGAGTAAATACCCGACAACTTTAAGTTGGTTTGTTTGGAGACAAGGCCTCAGTGTGTAGCCCAGGCTAGCCTTTATGCTGCAATCCTCCTGCTCAGGACTCTCCAGGTTGTGCACTGCCATGCTAAAGCAAAAAACTTGAAAGAACATATCGTGTTGGGGGTGTGGGAGGAGAGTGTCCGTACATTACCTTTCCACACAGTTTTAAGGAAAAAAAAATTCATTTATTCTTTTTAAGAGATTCACAAAGTGAATGTTTTCTATCCTCCTGAAGACCCCGAGGCCGACCATAAGCCCATTACTACTGATTGCTATACACTGAAAAACAGGAGAGTCGGCTACTACCTCAGCAGGCTGGTACCTTCTCCTCGCCGTGCCCACTGCTCTGAGCCTTCATACATGCCCACCTCCAACTTGGAACACTGCCTTTTGCTTTGAAAGCAGCCTCCTTAGGGATGAGGTCTGGATGGCCTGACAGACCTCCCCATTGTCCCCGAAATGGCACGTGCAAAGGTGTTTCTTGCATTCACCGCTTGAAGCAGCCACGTTCCATCCTTCTGTTACCTGGGGCAAGAGAGCCCAGGCCCCCTTAGGTAGGCAGAGGCAACAGGAAGAACAGGTTCACTCTGCCCATGGGTGGCCACCATTTACAAAGTGTCAGTGGGCATGCTCAGTGGGAGGGTCTCCTAAGCGAGGGGTGGCGCAGGCACTCGGCAAAGGCAAGTTTCCTCTTCTCCCGGATCCACGTAGTGAAGGGTGCAGCCATCTGTCAGATAGGCAAGGCTGCTATATATTCATCAATAAGGAGGCAGAAGACTCAGAAATGTCACTGCTCCTAAGTGACTTAACTATACTCGCATAGACTGTGGCCTTTTACTGTCTGATGCTTATCATTGTTGGTAGTAGAGGAAGTGACCTGTATCCACGAGAAGCTTTCTCACGCATCTTCAAAAACATTTGTTATCAAGTCTATGATAACAAGTCTGCCTCCTTGTGATCCTTAAAGTTACCTTTAGGCCTTGGCTTAAACCGTTAAGTGTACAATAGGCATCTGTGCAGCTCTTGAACACTTAATTGCGGTACCGTGACAAGTAAATTTGCCATTGAAATAACTCAGCTAACATTCACTTTTTGGAACTTAATCCTAGGAGAAGTGTTTTTAAAATGAATTCTGAATTTCCAAAATGGCAAGATATTTTATTTTTGAAGTCTGGTTATTTTAACACCGCATTGTTAGGTGTGATTTTTGACATTGCAGCAAGGCAAAGCTGTAATCTCACCAGATGCCATTTAACTTAGGGTGCGTTTTTTGTCAGATCTTATTTTGTGCGGTATATGCAAGCTTAATATAGATTCCACAGCTCTCAGGACTACAGAATCTGCATTGTCTGAGTTTGTGGTGCAAGTCTCAGAATAGAGATTTCAAGTAAGTTTTAGAGCCGGTAATTATCACCAGCTTTTTAGTAGCCAGTAGAAGACTAGGCCTAGAACCAGGGCCATCGTCTGGATGTGATTCTGCCAGCGTGCTTTTTCTGCATGCAAACATAGACTATGCATCTTCTATGTTTCCATCCTGGGGAAAGGTTATAAGCTGGAGTCAATGCCAGTCTTGGGAAGCCTGTGTAGGTGTAGCTGTCCTGATAGAGAGACCAGTGGTTTTCCTGAAGGCCATACATACCTCAGGATCACTTGGTGTATCCATGGCGTTGGGCAAGGTGGTACGTCCTTGTAATCCAACACTTGGGGAGGGGGGGCAAGGTAGGACCTCAAATGCAAAGTTGCAAGGGCTGCATAGGGTGACTCCATCTCAACAACAATCCCACAGTGGGGCGTAGTTGCACATACCTGTATTCTCTGCACTTGGGAGGTGCAGAAGAGAGAGCTGCAAGTTCGGAGCAAGCCTGGTCTATTTAGCAAGCTGCCAGGCCTCCCAAGACCTTATCTCACAAACCAAAACCCCCACATGTGATGGGGCCCCAGGGGTTCTGGCTCAGGATTGAACCATGTTTGGTTAAAAACTAATGTGAGGTTGGGGTCCACCCAAGAGGATGAGGAAGCCAGGAGCCTTTGAGTGTCTTAGTCACATTCTTTCAAGTTCCTCAGGTCCTGGAAAAGAAAGGCTGCCACCTTTTGGTTGCACTTCCTGTGAGCTTGTGCTGTTAGGATGTGATGAACAGTGTTGGAACTTCCAAAACAGATCATAAAATCTGATGATATGGGACACTTGGAAAATAGAGTTATATTCCAAAGCCTTCAGATACATATCTTTTGGCAGGGGGTGGGGCACAGTGTTTGATTTAGCTCAGGCAAGCCTCAAACTTGCTTTGTAGTTGAAGACGACTTTTAGCTTCTGATCGCCCTGCCTCTGCCTCCTGAATGCTGGGGTTTACAGATGTTCACTACCATGCCCAAGTTGGCTTTCATGATGCTGTGGGTCAAAGCCAGGAAATTTGTTGTAACCTAGGAGAACACTCTTTAACTGACCTATGCCCCAGGCCGTCCATATCTTTTTTCCTATTGAATTTTATATCCGTCTTCTGATGGGCATTACCAGAAATATTCATGTTCAAATTTAAAAATGAAAACAAGCGAAAATACGTATGTTCAAGGAAAATTGTTTTTCTGCTTGAACTGTTTTGAAGCAAACACTTTTGAAGTCTGCATGTCCAGTTGTAAACAACATCTCTCTCCTTTATCTCCTCTTGTGCTGTAAACCAGGATTCATGCAGAAGGGCATGCAGTAGGCGAGAGCCTCACCTCTTTCCACTCACCCCTTGAGTGAGGCTCTGAACATTACTGGGTCCGTGCTTCCTGCCGCATCATTAGCTCAGGGGTCATACCCCACTTCGGACCACATTACAATCTTAGCTGATTTTTCCATGGTTTTCCATCCCAGGGTGGTCTTTCCATCTCTCCAACTCATCTTCTTGCTGGTTTCCAGACTGTCCCGGTCTGCACTTTGATGTTTCTAACCTTGGCAGGTCTTCTTTACTTGGGTGGCAACTACCCTCTCCACTTCTTTGGAGACTGAGCAGGCAGGATTGGTTGATATTCATTGAACTGGATAGCAAGGCCAGGCAGAGGATCACTGTTGAAGGTTTTGGTCTTGATTCTGTTTTTCCACCAAATGAAGATGAAGACACTATGTTGGGAAGCAGAGGAGCTGGAACAGAAAAGGATGGTGGAGAGGGGGGGTGAGGGGGGGGAGAAAAGGGTGGTGGACCAGAACGGCATTTTTTTTTCTGACACATATGATTTCTATTCTATCCTGGTATATGCATAGCCAGCTTGAGTGTTTTCATTTATAACTGCTACATGGCACAGGTTACATAGCTAGATCTGAGGGCAGAACTTCAGGCAGACTGGGACCAAGCCATCCTGGAATTGTATGGTACCTCAGCATGTCTGAGTTTCCCAGATTGGGAGATGGAAAGCTGGTTCGGTCAACTGCTGAGGGGAGGATGGATCCAGTGAATCTGCCTCCTTTATGTACTGTTCAGAAAGCTCTATGTCTGGAGTTTTAGAGCAACCCCAAGGAGTAGAGAGTCTCATTCCCGACACTCTGATTTTTAGTGATAAAGAAGCATTCATAGCTCGTGTGATAGTGAGGGATGTTGTATACCAAAGGAAAACACTATAGATGCTGTCTTTCTTACAGGACTCTTGGGTAATAGTGAGAGTAGTCTGAAGTGAATGAAGCTATTGGCTCTAGATCCAAGTCTTTGTGAGACTCCTGACCGTGTGCTTGGTGTAGATGAAACACTTGGTGTTCTAGGTGAGGTGCATATCCAATGCTGGCAAGCAGTGTCCTGAGCATGACCTTCCCTCTCTTGTCATCTCTCAGAGTGCTGACCAGATTGCGGAGCTCTGCAGGGACTTGAACGGCACCCACGCCAACAGTATGGAAGCACCAACAGAGAGCCATGACCCACCTCCCAGGCCTCTGGCTCGTCACCTCTCAGATGCAGATCGCCTCCGGAAAGTCATTCAGGAGCTTGTAGACACAGAGAAGTCTTATGTGAAGGTAATGGGAAGTGGTGGGGCATGCACACCCCATTGTTGATGATGTCTAGCTGGTGGATGCCTGAGGTTGCCTCTGCCTGGGACATCTGCCACTCAGGATGTAGACATGTTCTCCCTGAGGTGAACCGCTGCAGGGAAGGGTGGGCAGGTTGAGTGGGTAAAAGAACTGAGAAGACTCCGAAAATTTGGATTCTTGGTTCCTTTGTTGCCAAGGCAGCTTTCACTATGGAAACAGATGTTGGAGTTTATAATTTGCAACCTGTGGGAACGGACTCTACACTGCTTCAGCAAAAAGAGTAGCGATCACTTTGGGTTATGAGGAGCTGGGGAGCAATCTATACCCCAAGGGCCCTGAATATAGGTTCTCAGAATCCAGGTGGTCAGCCCTATCTATGGAAAGCTCTGTGTAGAATGGAAGCACTTCACCATACCACGACAAAGGCATAGCTATCGTGGTCTTGGGTACCCATTGAATTCATTTATCTGATCAGCCAGCCCCTAGTTAGTACTTTGAGAAACATTCTATTAACATAGGAGATTGAGAATATAGTATTCTTTTCTTCACGCATTTGCTGATGCTTTGGGGCTATCTTAAGCTTGCTCCACTTGTCGTATCTCTGGAAGGACATGGCCCAGGACAGTGGCTGGAAATTCAGGCCTGGGCTGGCTTGTAATGCTGCATGTCCTTCGGAAGACCTCTCCAACTTCCATGTTGGTCCCTGTGCTTGTCACCAGCCTTCCAGAAATTCTTACATCTGCTAAGTCCACAAGTTACAAATTGGCACACATATGGCTGTTACCCAAGCAGCTGGGAATGTAGTCAGTTGGTACAGTGCTTGCCAAACATGTGCAAAGCCCCGGGTGTGATACTGCCGAACTGAATATGATGGTGCATGCTTGTAATCCCAGCACTCTGCAAGTAGAGGATTCCTTCCTCTACTGATCAGGAGCTGTTATTCTCAGATACATAATGAGTTTGAGGCCAGGTTGGACTATGCTGGACTTTGTCTAGAACCAAACCAAACCAAATCAAATCAGCCAACCAACCAACCAACCAACCAACCAACCAACCAACCAACCAACCAAGGCCCATTCGAGTTCTTACTGTGCTACTGCTAATTCCCAACACGTTGTCAGAAATTTTAGTCTCAGTTGGTTCCAGTGCCTCTTGTATTGGTCTGTGGAAGGGAAAGAAAAGCTAGAAAGATTTTGGCTTTACTTTGCAGTATTCCTTGTCCTATATCCTGTGGAAGATAGGGACTTCCAGGGAGCTCAGAATTTCTTCAGTGACCCAACAACCTTGTTCAAGCAGCTCTGGGAGCTGTGAGTGCTTGAGGCTCTGGAGCCATCAGGCATTTGAACAGCATCACAGAACCTGCTGTGTCCAGCACAGAGTCGGGAACAGAATGGATTCTCTTTTGTCACCATCCTCCTTTTGGAGTACACTGTACTAGCAGGGCCATTTCCAGTAAGGGTTAGGCTACTGAGGTAGATGGGTGAGCAGGTAGTCAGGGAAGGGCCAACTCTTCCTTCTTTGCAAGAACCCTGTCGTTTGTTTTTATAGGACTCCAGGCACGGAGGCTCTTTGCCACCCAGGGCTCAGTATGACCCACTCCCGCTCTGCAGCAAGACCTCTGGGCAAGTGGCATTAGTCTGGATAGGAGTGACTGTGTGACAAAATAACCAGTGTTCAGTGCAGACTTATAGTTCACATATACCCCCTACTATTCTTTCATTTCTTGTTGCTGACTTAACACAGGATTTTCTTCATTGTCCTGCTTGGATCTAACTCCAAATCTGCATGTACCTTGAAATTTTCCACATCTGTGTGTCCCTGAGATTTGATCTAGTAACTCACAGCCACCTTCCCTCCTCACATTCCCAGGTTGTTGTGGACGTGGAAAGGGAGGGAAGGAAGAAGGGAGGAAGGGAAGGCAGGGAAGTTTTTTCATTGTGAAGAGCTGGCGGTGTTGGGTTTGCTCTCACAGTGGTTACTAGTTAGGTTTTGGGGACACTCTGGGCTTCAAGCAGTCTAAGACTCCCTTGCAAAGCTGGGCAGTCTGTTCTACTAAGGAAGTAGAAGCTGGCAGATTCAAGGCTAACCTGGTCTACATAGTGAGTCTGCATAGTAGTCAACTAGCTCTAGACATCTGACTCCTGATTCTTCAGAATGAATCAAAGCCCGAAGAAGTCTTTTCTGTCACTAAAATATATATTGCTTTTGACTCCAAGTTCTTAAATAGAAACTTTAGTGGGTTATGTAAATATTTCCACCATTGTGTTCTCCTCGTGACTAGATCAGTAGAGACTCGTGTGGCTTAGGTTGTAAACATCTTTGCTGCTCAATGTTGGTGTTCTTGCATCTGAACACATGAGTTGGGAATTCTGCTGGTTTCAGCCTGAAGTCACAACTCCATACAGAGGCTGTCACAGTAGCCTGTTCTGTCAACAGGTAGTTAATGGCAGAGTGGTTGCTCATAACATATAGTGAATCTGTACAATCTAGGAGGCAGAGGTATGGAGTCATTAATCTTTGTTTTAGGTAGGCAACGATAACCACTTTGAAGGGCAAGAATTTCAATGGGACACATGCCATCATTTTTAATGGAAGTCTTTGGAGCTCTTGCCTGGGCTACCAGAATCAACTGGTCATTCTGGAGATTTATGTATTAAAGAGGCTCTTCTCTTGGCTTTCAGGATCTGAGCTGCCTCTTTGAACTATACTTGGAGCCACTTCAGAATGAGACCTTTCTTACCCAAGATGAGGTAAATAGCAAACACCTTCCTTCTGCCTCTTAGCCTCTTTAACAATTTAGTATCACAAAATGATGCTCTTACCTTCAGGGTTTGTACCCAAGAACCATGGGGGGGTGGGTGGGTGGGGGACAGAACTGCTTTGTTGTTGCTATTGTTGTTGCTTTGTTGTTATTGTTGTTGCTTTTGTGCTGTATCTTGGATGGCCTAGAACTATGTAGACCAGGCTGGCCTTGAATTCACAGAGATCTGCCATCCTCTGTATCCCCACTGTGAGGATTAAAGGCCTATGCCATCATGCTAGATGCAAAGAACACGTTTTACTTAAGTTTGTGATTTTGGTTTGGGCTGTATCCATAGCTGTCTGCGGCTTCATGTAGCCCATGGATTGCAGGCTGGATACAACAGTCTTAGAAAACAACAGTAGATTCCTTTTTTTTCTTTCTTTCTTTCTTTCTTTCTTTCTTTCTTTCTTTCTTTCTTTCTTTCTTTCTTTCTTTTTTTTTTTTNTTTTTTTTGAGACAGGGTTTCTCTGTATAGCCCTGGCTGTCGTAGAACTCACTCTGTAGACCAGGCTGGCCTTGAACTCAGAAGTCCGCCTGCATCTACCTCCCAAGTGCTGGGATTAAAGGCGTGCGCCACCACCAGCTAGCCAACTGTAGATTCCTAATGAACACACCCAAGTTGAAGGCTCTTCAGAAAGTCTTGTGTGTATCCTCTGCTCCAGAAAGCTCAGTGGAATATTTACAAAGGCAGAAGGATTTTTTTTTTCCAGGAGGTATGGCCAAAAGTTACTTTTCAGTTTATGGATTAATATTAAATCATAGGAATTAGGTTTTTTTAATTCTAATTTCCATTTTCCCTGATTTTTAAATTCCAAATCCACTTAAAAAGTAACCTTGGAAGTGTGGAATTGTAGGGAGATGGAGTTGGGTCTCTAGGTGTAGACTGTACCCCTGTGACTATGCTCTGTAAGGCTTTGCTTTTGCCTAGGTCGAGGGGTGCACTTCCTGTACACGGGGCTGAGGGAGCCTAGCTTGTCCTGGCCACACCTTTTTACACCCCACTCTTCATGTAGATGGAGTCACTTTTTGGGAGCCTGCCAGAGATGCTGGAGTTTCAAAAGGTGTTCCTGGAGACACTGGAGGATGCAATTTCTGCTTCCTCAGACTTTAGTGTTCTGGAAACCCCCTCACAGTTTCGAGTAAGTATTTTGAATTTGGATTAAAGCAAATGTGGTGAGTAGGGTGTACGTTTCTTTCTCCCATGTAGGTGAATTCAGTGTTTTATTGCATTGCTTGCTCTGTGGGTGGGGAAAGGCAGCTTCGTAGTTTAGCCCTGGAGTGACTGTGTTCAGGGGTTAGTCTGGATCACCTAATTCGGCACATCTACTCCACTGACTTTCAAGAAAGGTACTGTAGTAGAAACTTCTTTTAAAGCAAGATCAGTCCGTCCCCCTCCCGCCCCCCCGTACTGGGTGCCACTCTTATGAGGTCTTGGGAAACTGGGCTGGAGAATGTGGATTTCAGACTGCTATCAGGGAACTTTGTCCTTGTGAAGGAGTAATTGTAAGGACCATGGCTGACAGGGAGTTCTTCCAGAGGTGAGAGGGAAGGCAGTAGAAAGGAAGTTAGAAGCATACAGTAGGAACGATTCATCCCAAGTATGGAGTAGGTGGTTCTGAGAGACTCCATACCCCACCCCTTAAGCCAGTGGTTCTCAACCAGTTGGTTGTGATCCTTTTGGGGATGGGGGTCTAATGACCCTTTCACAGGGGCTGCCTAAAGTTGGTTGAGAAACAGTGCCTTAGCCTGTTTGTTGTGAATTCCATCAGATAGTTAATCTGCTTCCAGGAGGTGTCTCTGCCAGAACCTTTCCCATCAGTCTAAGGTCTGCTAGGCAATGCTTAGACTGTTCCCCATCTATAGACGGAACAGAACAGTCCTGACGATTGTCAGAAGTAAATTCTTTGCTGACATCAGAGCACATACAAGACATGTCTGATTTGACCTTCTCTCCTCCCTTCTAGAAATTGCTGTTCTCCCTTGGAGGTTCTTTTCTCTACTATGCGGATCACTTTAAACTGTACAGTGGCTTCTGTGCCAACCACATTAAAGTACAGAGGGTTCTGGAGCGAGGTAAGTTGTTGATACCCTTTATAGTGCTTTTTAAAAACTGTTAATAAGGGATAGGTCTGCATCCAGCAAGGAAAAAGTTCAATATAATTTCCATGGTTTGTCCTCCTCTCTTGATAAAAGCAAGAGGGAGAGTTTTCATTATTTGCAGGGATGGTGGCCGTGGGCTGGTGGGTTCTAAGCTTTGTCATGTGTCACTTTGCTGTTTTTTTTTGTTTGTTTGTTTTTGTTTTTTTTGTTTGTTTGTTTTGCTTTTCCTATAAAAGCATTCTAGCCACAAGCCTTGCATGAGTGGAGATAATACATAGTTTTTTATTTTCTACAATTCTGTTAACTTTCTTAGGCCCGTGGAGCTATAAAAAAAACCCCACCATCAAACTTCCAGGAGGCAGATAACTAAGGTGGTTTTCCTGGTGGAACTGGGAAAAACGGCCTCCCAGAGGCTGCCCACTCATCCACTGTCATGAAGGTGATGTTGCAACCTTCTCTTATGTTCATGGGGCAGGCATGTGGAGAGGTTTCTTCTACAATCTTGGGTTTAACGTTTCTACTGAAGCAGCTTAAACCCATTTGGTTGAAGTGCAGAACTTCACAGTATCCCAGAAATTTCAAGTTAAAAAAGAAGAAGAAGAAAGAATACAAACAAAACAAAACAAAAAACCCCAAACAAAGAGACAAACAAAAAAACAAACAACAACCCCCCCCCCAAATCCTGTTTCTAGGAATGCTTCGAATGACTGTGAGTTAGCCAAATGGCCAAATCCATCTTTTCAGGCCACTTTCAATGAAGGACTGAGGGCGCCCAGCTTCTTTTCACACATACCTTGTTATGGATGGTGTAGAGTAAAACAAACAAAAAAACCGTGCACTCCAACCTGTCCTTTGCCATAAAGATGAAGGATCATCATTTTGACACCTACATGGTCCGGTGGTCAGTGTCATCTGTGTGCTATTGATTTAACCCTTGAGATGTAACCTAAACGAGGGTATTTCTTCATCCAAACTGGTTGAACTCTAAATGGCTGGTCTGCCAATGGCACCCAGGGGAACCCTGTGTGATGGCCAGTGTGTCGGCTGCCCAATCATATGTGCCTGTCATAACACTGACACAGGAGAGAGGCAGTTCTGGCTGCTCAGGGATCCTCATGCCACACTTAGTGGGAAGAACTGTAAGCAGGTCTGGTCTGCTTGCAGCTGTGTGGTGAAGGCTTCAGAGGTGGGGCGACACTATTCAATAGTGTATAGAGTAAGTTCGAGGGCAGGAGAGCTAATGCTTCCCTTGTAGTTGAAGCCCATCTTTAGGCCACCTAGACCAATCATGGGTATTCAAGGATACACTGTGATGTCACATCCTTCTCTAGAGTGTGGACTGTACATTTCCTCTATAATCCTAGCAAACTACCTTCACTTGCAGGCTCTGTCAGTGGTGTTGACAAAGACGCTTGCCACTCTGTTCTACTCTGGTCCCTAGAACTGTGTACTTAACCCACGGAAGCACTTGGTTTTAATATTGAATGGCATTAGGACCGTGGAAATATGTAAAATGCAGTTTAATCCATCCCACCATGTTCTCCTAAGGATCTTTTATCCATTGGTTACAGCTAAAACAGACAAGGCCTTCAAGGCTTTTCTGGATGCTCGAAATCCCACCAAGCAGCACTCGTCCACGCTGGAGTCTTATCTCATCAAGCCTGTTCAGAGAGTGCTCAAGTATCCTCTGCTCCTCAAGGAGCTGGTGTCACTGACCGACCATGAGAGTGAAGAACACTATCACCTGACAGGTAAGGCTGGAGGGAGGCTGCTTGTATTCAAGCTGGTCAAGAGTGCTTTCTGGGTGTCCATAGCTCTTCCCCAGGAATCCCTGGTACTGTAACTGCTCATCTCAGTTACATCGACTACATAAGAAAACAGCTCAGTATAGCCATCCTCCGTGGTGCTCAGTGTAGACCGAAACTCACAGAGCTATGTCTCCCTTCTCTTCTGAGTGCCGGGACTAAAGGTGTACATAACTGCACCTGGCTTACAGGGAGTCTTGCCGTGAGGTTGCTCTTACTAAATTGATCAAGAGGGATGATTTGATTTGAAATTTTAAGCTAATGTAATTTAGGTCTGGTGAGTTGAAGTAGAAGACCACAGGTCACTTGGCTAGTGAACAGTGCTATAAGAAGTCTCTCCTGCACTTTCTGTGGTCTTGGCTGTGCTACAGCTAAGGCTCATGCTTGCTGCATGGGCTGCCACCTTGTGGAGATCTTCGAGTAGTGCTCACATCCAACTACAGGCATCCGGTGGCCGTTGCTACCTTGGTGTCTGGTGTCTCACAGGGGATTGCTACCATGAACTGACCCGAGGTATGGTCTGACAATAGCACCCAGGCTCTGGAGATGAGAGCTAAGTGTCCCTTAGGTTCAGAGAGAAAGTCATTTGCTTCCCACATGTCAAAGCTAGCAGGTCTAGTTGAGCCACAACAACATCCCCAGACAGAAGCAGGTTAGTTGCACTGAGAATAATCACTGAGAAGAATATAAAGCAAACTTGTTTTTCCAATGTATACATTGGTTTCATAACCAACAAAGATAGGATTTTTTTTTACATGAATGCTAAATTGTACAAGTAAATGATATAAAATGCAATTAGTCCTTTGTCCCTCATATGCCCCTTGACCAAATTATAGACAAATAGCAAGTAGAATGCAAACAACTGAGCTCACAGTTGGGTATTTGTAATTTACAGACACCAGAAGTAGTGCACTTTTTCCTTGAACTGGAGAGCCAGACTCTAGGTCTATGTGTTTGAAGCAGATGCTAGCACTGCTGAGCCCTGCCCTCTGACTCTGTGACTGAGCAACTGTGCTGGATTCCTAACTTGCCAGGTAGTTTAGAGGAAACGCTGACTGGAAGAGCAGCTCTCCCCAGGCCTGACATGTGGGGTTCAATTCTGGAGCCACTACTCATTTTTCTCTAGAACTCTTGTTTTATATTCTGGAATATGGTATTGGTTACAGTCATTGTGTTCTTTGGGGACACATAAAACAGTTAAGATGTGTAGCTGAGCCAAGGTTAGCTTTATGAATGGCACTTTTCACAGTCACCTCATTTCCGAGAGGATTTGAGGTAGAAGACAGTCTGGCTACCTGCATTAAATGGGCCGTACCTCAATCATGTTACCATTTGTTGAGAGCTGGACTCCCACGTTGGCATTTGATGGGATTCAGAATAAGCAAGCATACTCTCGTATTTTTTAGAAGCACTAAAGGCCATGGAAAAAGTCGCCAGTCACATCAATGAGATGCAGAAGATCTACGAGGATTACGGGATGGTGTTTGACCAGCTGGTGACGGAGCAGAGTGGCACAGAGAAGGAAGTCAGTGGGGGCTTTGGACTGGGCAGTTTCATGGCTGGGTGGACAAGCTTAGGGTAACTTCCAGAGTAGCTACTTGTAAGACTTTCCTAGGGGAAACAAAGCCATTTTTTTTGCTCTTAATATATAAAGTAATTATATAATTAATAGAGAAATGTAGTGTAAAATGTATTGAACTAGTCTAACAATGTAACCGTGTCATGTTAGCGTTGTACAGAGGCAACAGAAGCACCAGAGCTGGCTTCTCCCACCTCCTTCCTTTCCTATGCAAGTGGAGTTGTAGGTTCAGAAACTAGAACCCAGGGAAGGCTGGGCTTGAGGAATGGAGGAGGAAGGAGCCTAGCATGTGGATAAAATATGGGGCTTGTTCCTTTCCGGTGACCGTCCTGTTTTGGCATTGGTTATAAGTGATTACCTGCTTACTCAAGCAGACCCAGCGATCAGTGACATTCTGTATTTTATGTGCTTTTCACTTTTGTGTGGTTGCTAAACTTAGAACACTGAGCGTTTAAAGCACATATAAGAAGTAGAAAGCGGCAGGAACTGAAAAGGGACAGAGTTCCTTTTTTTTTTTTTTTTAAATTTAGGTCAATTAGATGTATTTTATTAGCAGCTCTTCAGGTTTATCAACCTGAAGTAAACGCTAAGTAAACAGACTCCTTAGATGAACATGGCTTCTGTGGCAGAATTGTCACCTATATAAGTGTGTACTGAAGCAAAAATAAAAAAAAACAATGTACCACTTCCTATTAGTAAACAGTCCTGCAATCCCAGCTATTTGGGAGGCTGATGCAGAATTGCGGTATCAAAGCCTGCCTGGGTTTCAGGGTAAGTTTAAGGTCAGCCTAAGAAATTTAGAAGGACCCAGTCTCAAAACAAAAAATAAAAAGAGGCCCAGGGCAAGGTTGTAGCTCAGTGGTAAAACCCTGGTCCAGCAGGCAGGAAGCATAAATCATCTCTATTACTAATATTATTAATAGGGGGTGCAGCTTGATGCTTGCCTCACATTTGCATACATTCCACCACTTCACACTATGCTGATGGAGACTATATAAATACAACAGTAAGCATGTACATTTTAACAGTGAGCACATGTGTACAATTATGTCTGACATCAAAATCTCCATGGTTTCCACATCTTTGTTTCTTGTCTTTACAATGTAGGTGACAGAGCTGTCAATGGGGGAACTTCTGATGCATTCCACAGTTTCCTGGTTGAATCCGTTCATGTCTCTAGGAAAAGCCAGGAAGGACATTGAGCTCACAGTATTTGGTTGGTATTCCTTCCAGAAGTGTTAATGGTAACAACAAGCTTGACTAACACTGCTGTTCTTGCTGACTCCTGGTTTTGGGGAGTTGGGAAGATGCTGCTAGGGGAAGCACCTCATGAGGTAGTTTGGAAACCTGCTGTCTAAACAGTGCTACATTTCAAATCCTCTTCCTTCTCACCCAGAACTGGGAGAGCACGTAGGTAGTATGTTCTCGATGAGGCCTAGATGCCCTGGCCTTAACTGTCAATACAACAATGGATAAACAAATGCCAGGACCTGCTTTCCTAACCAGGGCAAAGCAGGTGCTAATGCAGTGGAATTTCAGAGACATGAGTTTCAAGGACTTTGTTCCCAGAAAGCACCCAGCTCTAATTTAACCTGGGAAGAGTTTGCAAAGAATAACAAGACCTTTTTTTCTTTTTTCTTTTTTAAATTCTCTTTAGTTTTTAAGAGAGCTGTCATACTGGTTTATAAAGAAAACTGCAAGCTGAAAAAGAAACTGGTAAGAGCAATGACTTTCAATCACTACTGCCTCCTCACAGCTCCCCTTACTGTACTAAAAGCTTGCTAAGAACCAGGGTCCAACGGAATGTAACGCCATCCATCTTATTTTGTTACACTTTATTTTAAAGCACTTACAAATAAATAAAAACATCACACCCCAAGTCTACGAGGCTCGATGACCTTGTACAGTTAGAATAGCAATAGGAATAAAAGCTGCGGAACTTCACGGTAAAGTTTACATTCAGCGCTGACTCATGTATCAACCATCAAAACCAAAATATTCACGACACAATTAGAACCAGAAAACCAACCAGCTTTACGTCCTCTCCATAGCTAGAGCATATTACTTGAACTCAGTCCTTCCTAATTCCCTTGTAGTTTAGCCTTTCCTGTTCTTCTCATGTTATATTGTACTCAAATGTATATTTTAAATACATGCATATATAGAGTAAATAGAGTATGCACAAACACTGCTGGCTAGATTCTGCACATGAGAAGAACATTCAGTTTTTTCTGAGATCCAGTGACCTCATTTAATATTTACTTTCTAAGTCCATCCACTTTATTGTAAATGTTTAATATCACTTTTCTTTGGGGCTGAGTGCCCCACCCCCTGCCCCAAATTTTCCTTACCCATTCATCTTTTGATGGCCAATTAGTTTGATCCCGGTTCTTTGCCACAGTGGATAAAGCAGCAATAAACATGGGAGTGCAAACATCTCTATGGTGGGCTATTGAGTTCTCTGCACATCTGCCTAGAAGTGTAATAGCTGTCCATCTATTTTAAAAGATTTACGACAAACACCTATGTGAGGCCAAAACAGAAAACTTATTCCCTGAACATAATAGTACACAAGGTTCCATACACACAGAGGGCCACAATGTTTTGACTTTAGAACTAATTTTTACTTTGATTCAAAAAGTCAAGACCCAAACAAAACTCCCAAGTATTTGATGAGAACTTTGCCATGGACACCATAAGCCACCAGCAGGCACTGGAGACTGCAGGAAGGCAAGGCTGCTGTCTTCATAGAGATAGGGAACCTTGTGTTCCATGAACTCTCTCACTTTGGCACAGTCCCAGCTCCAAGCCTGGGAGGTCTGAGAACTGGGTGTGTACCTGGTTTGTATGTATGTTAGGCACACACATCAAGATACCTGTTCACTGTACACACGACTGTAACTCTTCCTGGTGGTCTCTCGTGTTGCAGCCCTCGAATTCCCGGCCTGCTCATAACTCTGCTGACTTGGATCCGTTTAAATTCCGCTGGTTGATTCCCATATCTGCGCTTCAAGTTAGACTGGGGAACACGGCAGGTAAACACTTTGGGGGAAATGCAGTGACAAGGTGTGCTTTTCATCCATGTGGGATGGAAACATAAGGCTTCCATGTTAACAAGATTCCCGACAGGCAGGAATGGTTTATTTGAGCCCATGGGTTTTGGGCCGTGGTGCAATGGCAGCATAGCACATTATAGCAGAAGTGTGTGCGGGCAGACATCTGTTCACTGTGTTGGACAGGAAGCAGAGGAAGACAGGAGTGGGTGAGGGCCTTAGTGACCTAGAGCACACCTTCTCTGACATACCACCCTCCCCCTAGGTCCACTCTTACAGCTCCCACCCCTTCTCCCTCCAGGCTTGATGTGCGTGGGCCCCGGGAACCCCTGGGGTCACTTCTGCATGTACTTTTTAGAGAGAGAAAATGAGAACTGGGTTGTCTTGGCGTTTCTTCGCAATCTTTTGGAAGAAAGCAAGTGGCACTGGACGGCCTTTTACGGGTTCTACATGGTTTCTTCACTTTTACACTCAACAGCTGTCACCATTTCCTTTTTGCTGTGGGCTTTGATACCCTAAAATTAAAGTTCCACAAATTTATATTTTATGAACTTAGACATACTAGAAAATTCCTTAATATTAAGAGTACTGCAAATAAAGAAAACACAACACCCCCCCCCCCGCCTTGACTTAGAACAATGTTTGGAGGAACTTCTAAACTAACTAACTGGCAGGAAAAGTCTTTGATGATAGAGACCCACAGGCTTATGTGGTCCTGTCAGAGGTGCTTTATGTTTCTAAGAATGTGACTGCATGGGACGGTGTGTGTGTGTGTGTGTGTGTGTGTGTGTGTGCTCTGTCACCTCAAGCTCCTGAGCAAATCGTCCTGTTTATTTCAAGAGGGGGAAGGATCTGGAACTAGGTAGCTGAGGCAAGATGCCTGCCACAAATTCAACAACAGCCTGGGCTACACACACACACACACACACACACACACACACACACACACACACCAGAAGTGAAAGAACAAAACAAACAAAAACCCCCACAATAAAAACTACCACCAACAAAACAACCAGGCACCTCCAAGGAGGGATGGAGAATTTCAGCCCAAGTTTTGTAGCTCTTTCTTACTATCGCAGTGTGTGCTATGGACGGAAATGGACAGACCTCTGGACGTGTGAATTGTTGATACCCCAGGTATCCTCAACTGTGGGATTTCGGCAAAGTTGTGGACTCTTGTTTCCACTTCCTTTTCCCCAGGGACTGAAAATAATTCCACATGGGAGCTGATTCATACCAAGTCAGAAATTGAAGGACGGCCAGAAACCATTTTTCAACTGTGCTGCAGGTACTTCCCTTGACACACCATGTAAGACTTCGTTGTGTCCCTTTAAAGGGGAGTTAAGGGGCCGAAGAGATAGCTACGAAGCTAGAAGCACTTGATGCTCTTCCGCAGGACTTGGGATTGGTTCCCAGCACCCGTTTTTTGTGGCTTACAACCACTTGTAACTCTAGCTCTGTGGGATCTGACAACCTCTGGTCTGTTCAGTGACACCCCCCCACACACACAACATGGAGTACACATATGGATACACACAATTACACATAAGTAAATATGTTTGTTTTTTTTTTTAACTGTTTGTGGGGGTATGTTTTTTTGGTGCCCCGCTGAATTTTGGTATGAGGGCACAGCTTCACCTTAAAAAGAGCAACTGACATACTTTAAGTCAGAAAAGCCTTGGTGGGGTAACTTGCTAGCTTCTGAGGGCAAGGCAGCTAGACAGGGCTTTATCCCTAGGAAGGCCCACGAAGCAGCAGAAAGACAGTGCATGCTCTGTTTTCTCCCCCCAGTGACAGTGAGAGCAAAGCTAGCATCGTTAAGGTGATCCGCTCGATTCTGAGAGAGAACTTCCGGCGCCAAGTAAAGTGCGAGTTGCCACTGGAGAAGACCTGTAAGGACCGCCTAGTGCCTCTTAAGAACCGAGTTCCTGTTTCAGCCAAATTAGGTGAGAATTTGTCAGCCCAGTGTTTTAATGAAGAAAACAGCGCGAGGTTGTAATACAGCTATAACTGAATCTGTTGCTGGTCAAGAGTAACTTCACTTCCTCTTAAGAGAACCATGCCTTTTGCCCTGGCATCCTCTCCTAAGTAGCCCACCCCAGCCTCAATCCCCTCCCCCACCAGCTGGCATAATGCAATGCACTCTTACCTTTTCATTTCTTCCTCTAAGAGAAACAGGAGTCTGGGGGCTTTGCTTACTCTGTAGGGTTTCCAGTTCTAGGCTTCCTAAAGGTCGATACTTAATTTGGACCAAAGACTGGATATACTCATTCTTACGCGATCACTGCCTGTAGGTCATCAGCCTAGATTATACTGTTCTTAATCTTTCTTCCTACTTTCCAATTGTTTCTTCCTTTATTTATTTATTTTTTCTAGTGGTGCTAAGGAATGAAACCAGGGCCTTTTGATAGATGCTAGTTAGGCCTTCCACCACTGAGCTCTATCTCTGAATTCTTTGTAATCTTATAGGGCATACATAGTCTCTCTCTCCTTTCTCCCACACCAATGTGATCTTTCCATATCTGCATACATTCTATTCTATTGTCAAGATAGTCTGTGGTCATCAAAAATGTGCTAATGGCTTACAGAAACACCCAAAACTAAGAATTCCCTTTCCAATTCTAGAGAACACTCCCCAATTCCCCCACACAATTAAATGCTCACAATGTTAATTCTCTTAATGCTGATTATAAATTCCAGCACAGACAGTGTTCAAGAGAGGTAAGAACACTTTTTCAGGTTCTAATGGAGTATCTAGGGAAATAAACAGGGAAGCTATGTGTAGAGGTGTAGTATATTATTTTTGGATTAAAAGGTAAAAGAATGTAACCTAAATTTTTATTAGTCATTAACTGTTCAATCAACTTATTGGCAAATTAGTAACTCTAGCCCTTATGGTAGTTGGAACATTATTGTTCTATCTATATGATAAAGCTCTGGGAATCTAAAAAAACAGCTGAATCCCAACTTCATTTCAGACATGCCTGGGGGCATGGCTAAGTGGGCACAGAGCTTGCCCAGCATTTGGTGAACTCCAGCATGCATAAAACTGGGTGTGGTGGTGCACACACACAGTGATCACAGCACTTGAATACAGAGAGGCAGAGTTTAAGACTGTCCTCAGCTAGATAACGAGTTTGAAGCCAGCTGGAGCTATATAAGAGACCCAACAACAAAACCCTAAAAGCATCAGTAAATTCATGGTCTGACCTAAATGGTTTTGCCACCTACTACTACCCATAATAAAATCTTCACATAAGTGTCATCCCTGGGGCCCTAACTCTACATTGTAGACTCTGTTCCTGTGTCATGTGGAGAAACATGTGTTTTTCTTCTTGGTAGCCTCATCCAGGTCGTTGAAGGTCCTCAGAACATCCTCCAGCAGCGAGTGGCCTCCCGAGCCCAGCAAGGGCGACTCACTGGACTCGGATGAGTGCAGCCTGAGCAGCAGCACCCAGAGCAGCGGCTGCTGCCCCGTAGCCGAGAGCAGGCAAGACTCTAAGAGCGTCGAGCTGGAGAAAGACACCCAGGAGGGTCTGCCAGAGTTTCCAGACGGTCTCATCAAAGAAAGCGACATTCTGAGTGATGAAGATGAGGACTTGCACCACCCTCTGAAACAGGGCAGCCCTACTAAGGACATTGAGCTTCAGTTCCAGAGACTGAGAATCTCGGAGGAACCCGGTGTGCAGCCAGCTGGGCAGCAGTCTCTCACAGAGTCAGGTGAACAGCCCAAGCTGGTCAGGGGCCACTTTTGCCCCATTAAACGGAAAGCAAACAGTACCAAGAGGGGCAGAGGAACTTTGCTCAAGGCGCAGACTCGTCACCAGTCCCTGGACAGCCACCCAGAAACTGCCAGCATCGATCTAAACTTGGTTCTGGAGAGAGAATTCAGTGTCCAGAGTTTAACTTCAGTCGTTAATGAGGAGTGTTTTTATGAAGCACAGAGCCATGGCAAATCATGATTTGTGTAGTGTGGTTACAATGCTCATGTTTTCAAATTGTTGGAAAAGAGAAACTGCAGGAAAACTATTCATGTTTGAGTTTTACGCAGTATATTTTTTCCACAAAACCTGTAAAGATTTAAGTTATTTTAATTTATTGTGAATCAGAAAACTAGATTTAGTCGGTCAGAATCTGTAAAGTACTAGCGTCTATCCCTTTGAGCAGGAATCAAATGATTTAGTCTTGTAATAAAATTGCATTCTAATTATCTTAAGTTATGTGCTTTTTTTCTTGGTAGCATCATCCAGGTCGTTGAAGGTCCTCAGAACATCCTCCAGCAGCGAGTGGCCCAGAGAGCGCAGCAAGGGCGCCTCACTGGGCTCAGGATGTAGCCTGAGCAGGCAAGACGCTAAGAGCACTGTGCTTGGGGAGGTTATGGTTAACAGCTTTTAAAGCCCGCCCCCCCCCCCCCCCAGTCCTTAGGGCATTTTCTTTGAGCTGTTAGGGTTTGCTTTATTTAAAGCACCTTTATTTTTACATGGTTTAGAGGCACAATGTACAGATATTTCATTTTAGAAGGTTGTAATAAATGCTGTTTTTAATAAACATGTCATACCTATGCAGTATATATATTAAAGGAAAGCTTGCACTGTATCTACTTAGTATTTATTTTCTTACCAAATTGAATAGTAAAGTCATGATGTCATCGGTAACTGTCTTTACAGAGAGGTAGGGGGAAGTATGCTCATCTGTGGAGATGGTGGATGGGGACTGGCAGGCCGGAGCCCTAAGGCAGCAATTAGAACCTGCAGCTTTCTGGGTCACCATCTTTTTTTTGGACTTTACTTTTCTTTTGCTTGAGCTCCTCTCTGAAGTTATAAGTAAAGAGTTGCTGGTCTTCATCACACATTTTTCTGTATACATCACACAAACTCTTAAAATGCATGAGCGAGAGGTGGGTGGGCCGGAGAGTTGGATCAATGTCTGCCAACTGTAACAGCCTTCCAGTGCTTTCGAGGCGTTGAGCTTCAGGGAATAACATTCTGAAAGGAAAGTGGGGGAGGGGGAAGAATTTTACTTGAATTATTATGTCAATCATGATATATCTTTGTGCAAACTTCAAAATGACACATCAGTGGATGCCTGAGGCTTGGGTTTTAGAGCCTCTTGGGTTCTCAGGTATGATGCTCTGGAGCCAGGTCTAAGCTAAGACTTGAAAGGTGTGCCCGCAAAAGGAAAACTACCTTCCCAAGGTAAAATGAAACACATTTGATTTGCTCCATTTTAATAAAAGCTTTATTATATCTTATGTAGTAAATTTCTGATTTTGGTTCTCTCGAACCTGGATGTATTAAGTCTTCAAACCTTACTACAAAAGAGTGACTCATTTTGCAAAGTGCTGTTATCTGTTCTGAAAACAATTCTCAATCTTTACAACTCAATCTATTTTAAATTTCATTTTAAAAATATATTTATTATATGTAAGTACACTGAAGCAGTTTTTCAGACACACCAGAAGAGGGCATCTGATCCCATTACAGATGGTTGTGAGCCACCGTGTGGTTGCTGGGAATTGAACTCAGGATCTCCGGAAGAGCAGTCAGTGCTCTTAACCGCTGAGCCATCTCTCCAGCCCTTAAATTTCATTAAATAAAACCAACTATTTTATGAATGAACTTGGATGGTTGAAACCCTGCAAAAGTGTGCCTGGACCTTGATCATGGAGCTTATCCCAGGAGCGTGGCAGAAGCCATGGCAGGTAGAGGATAAACTGTCCTTTCAGCTTGACCCGATGCTTAAGGTGAGGTGACTTGGATCAGTGAGCTCAGCTTCAGGGTATAGTGTCTGATAACAGGTTCTCACCCCTGGGACTACTTTGTGGTATGTTGTGACTGAAAACTATCAACAAGTATCCTTCAGAATGTGTTTCCATATCTGACCCATATCTGTACAGGGGAAGGCGCACTGAAATGAACAGGGCCCATCACTTAGTTTGTGGGAGGAGGGTTTGCCTTGGAAACAGTAGGACCAATTCCAGGGCTTTCAAAAGTAAAATGTACTTTTTGTGATGTCTACTACCTCCAATTAGAACTAGCAGGTATAGATGTATGAGTTATATTTTAAAACTAGGGTCAACAAAAGGCAGGCTGATTCACAACACTCATCAGCAAAAATCCTTTAAGAGGGTTTTATGAGTTGCTTTGGTTTCAGGATGCAGCTGCCTCAACACACCGGAAATCATCTCCTGCACTAACCCACATTTCCTACATCCTTACAGATTACCCAAATGGACCTATCTAAGTCTTAAAGAATGAACAATGAGTGCTAAACACTGAGCCCTTTTAAGCAGCTATATGTTGACTATATTAAGTAGAAACTTTTAAGTACTGCCCCTTCTTCATTCTTAACTGACTATAACTGAACCTAACTAAACACTGTAAAACCCACTAGATAAGAAATTGGTGTGGTTGCTGCAGGGCCATGACTTGGACTTATTTTCCGGGAGGCTCCATGGGCCTGTGCATCAAGCCTGACATAACAAAAGAGCTCCCTGCTGAGAGAAGGTGGGAAGACAGTCTATGATGACATTATGGCTGCTAAGAAGTTATATTTGCTTTCTAGTTCTCAAGTGTGTCCTTAAGGGACAGAGACAGTAACTTGTACAAACTGAGTCCTGACAGAAGCCAAGACCTTCCTAGCAACAAGTCAGCAAAAACTTTAGACTTGTGGGTTTTAGATTGTATTTAAAACCAAACCAAATCTATATATGTCATCTAAGGTGAACCCAGGGCGTTTCCTCAGTGGCGGTTACATGCTGCTAACCACAGGACCTAAACTAAGAGCCTGAATCATACATGCCTTTTAAGCGCCATAAAGTCAAAAAGGATTCTTACCCAAGCCCTCGGTGGCAATATTTCCTTCGAAACTGAAACACATTCTGGACAACTTTTTCTACCAACTTGAATGGCTGCTTGATCTTGGGCTCTATCAAGGGTGTAAGGTGCACCACTCCTACATCAACCTTCATTGAGAAAAATCATTAAAATCAAACATATAGCACAACGTGATTAAGCTTTCCCCAGTCTTGAGGATCAAATCCAGGGCTTCTTGCATGCTTGGCAAACAAATGATCTAACACGGAGCTCTGTCCCTTGTCTTGAACAATTAATTCATCTTTGAAAACCACAGGAGCATGAGCTCTTTAGTGGTTCTCATGAACCCTTCAGTGCCTGTATTTTCTCTGCACACACAAAAAACTAAGTTTTGGATGGTTACAGAAATCCTAGCTAGTTGCAACTATCTATAATGGTGTCCACTAGACCAGAGCTTGATGGTCACTACTTCAAAATTTACATTCAATGACCTTGAAAGCCTATCTGGATAACTGTCAAGGCCAGTAGGCAGGCATGAATTGGTGGTGGGCATTCCCAAGGACTACAAGGGATGATTAGGACAACAGCCATGTTAGGTACAGATGCTGACTGCTTGGCCGGGCTAAATTCATGTGCAGAGACCACACAGGCCAAGAACTTTCTGTAGCAACTTTACATGCACCAGGAGGTAGAGGCTGGACTGATATGGAAGACAATTTTTAACATGTCACTGTTGGACAATGTTTAAGCTGCTACCAGCTGTTGAGGTGGTTTAATTACCAGACAACTAGCGTTTCAAACAGGTGGTAAAAGATTTACCTCTGGCCTCTTCCAAAAATGGACTCATTAGGAATGAATCATTGAGAATTATCACTATAACAAGAAAAATGTGAAGACAGGGAGAAATGGGCTCAACAGAGCCCGGGTGAGCAGCATCGAGATGCCCTACAGAGGTTACACAAGTCGAAGCCTCTAAGTAAAACACTGGCCTCAGGCGTTTAAAGAAAGCCCAACAATGTAGGGAGTGTGGGCAGTGCGGCTGCTTTTCAAAAGCAGGTCTTGTTCCCCAGTCCCCTTCTGGCATCATCATCTCTTAGGATAGCTTGTTTTCCAAAGTCCTGTGGTTGCATAATTCCTTTCACTCTGCCAGCAGCAGATGGGAGAGAACTGGTTTGTTTTTAAGAGGGGGGAAAAGTAAGAGGCTAGAGGCTAAGATGTAAGACCTGGAAGAACAAGAGAAGAGAGACAAGAGAAGACAAGCTTGGCCTTAGGTGACTAGGCTCCCTGGGCACCACAGCAGTGTTTCCACAGCCTGAAATGCATCGACAGCCAGCTCAGAGCTTCCTCTCAGTGGACACTACTGATCCAGTTCAACATGCAGCTATACCAATTGGCTGTAATTGGCAGTAGATCTTTGACCACAG
Source organism: Mus pahari (assembly GCF_900095145.1). Taxonomy (NCBI): domain Eukaryota; kingdom Metazoa; phylum Chordata; class Mammalia; order Rodentia; family Muridae; genus Mus; species Mus pahari. The sequence continues at coordinate 411,868 of NC_034610.1, forward strand.
GGGCAGTGTGGTTGGACACACAAGAGTGAAACTGTCCATGGGAGGGCCTTTCTAAACCAACAGGCTCCTAAATGTCCACCAAACTTTAGACTTCTTTGATGATTATTATGGTGAACAGTTGTTGTGAATACTAAGTACAACATTAAATGTTTTTAATAACTTTCCCTTCCCCACCCTCCCTCCTTAATAACATTTAATAACACGTTTCAACTGTGTCAATTGCTCTGTCAATTCCTTATTAACATATACTTCCTGTAAGACTCTTAGACCTACACAAAACAAAATGAGGTGGTTTGTAGTTACAGAGAATCGTAAAGAGAGACTTGTGGAAATAGCATGAGGGTTTTAGAATGCTGGTAAAAAGAAAACCTGGTTCACTCTTAGGGTACTCTCTGGAAGAAACAAGGTTCATAAGTTGGGAAAGAGAAACAGCCAAGATGTACCATAATGACTAAATGTCAAAGACTTTCCACAAAGTCTGACATGTAATCTTTGTCATTCTGGCGAGGTCCTAGAGCATCTTGTATACTTCACCCTATGATGTCATTCTGTGACCCCCCTGTACCTTACAACATTTACCCTCACTGGATTCCTGCCCTGCCTCTTTCAGCCACCTTCTTGAATCAGCTCCAATGTTTTTCACCCATTTCTCCCAAATACACAGTCAACTCTATTAAGTTCTTTTGTAGTCTCAGTGTGTACATTCAACAATCCAGTGGTCTCAAGTTACCTTTCAGCAAAACCCAAACAAATTAAAAAACTAATCAAAACCCAAACAATCAAAAAACAGCATGAGATAAAATTTAGCTTTCATCAAACCTGGGACTATGAAAGTGTCAAAATACTATAAGATCCAGATACTACTAAGTTTAAAGGCACAAGTTCAGGGAAAGATGCACTGATCTTCCTGTATAAAGCTGCCACTCACAAAGGTATTCTTGGATTTTATAAGTAGACTTCTGCTTAATCTCATTCTTTTGCGATCCAGTTAGTGCTTGCTAATACAGGAAACTTAAATGCCTAAAATGCTACAGAACTGTAAGAGCATCCTCTGTAAGCTAACAGACTTCTAGAGTTTGAATAATATAATTTCTGGTACCTAGTTAAGTTGGCATTGTATCAGGCTGAAAGAAAATTCTTATTCACAAATGTAATACTAAATGGCAGAACTCCAACACTCACTGACAGAGAGCTCAGTCTGCAACTGTCCTGCACTGGGGAGGATCACTCCTGTTCACCTTCTTTGTTCACTCCTGTAAAAGCATTTCTTGAAATTACTGAGTGATAGAGGCCCTTTTCTCTAAAAACTACACTGAAGAGTGGTTGGTAACTGTGGTAACAGGTACAAAGTGCTTTTTACTTATAATTGAACACTTATTTAATACAACCATTATGTTTTTCTCTTGAATACTAAATCTTTTGAGTTAAAAAAAAAATCAGGAAAAAAGCTAGATATATTTAAAATACTCTAGCTTCACTGTGGTTCACAGGTATTGCAGCTGTTACTGATTTCGCCCCTCCCCTGGAAGCCTGCACACCACCTTCTAGTGCTCTGAAAGCTAGTCCTCAGGGAGGCGGCTTTCTAGTCAGGTCCAGACTGGGTCCTCTGTATCTTGCTCCAAAGTGCATGGTTTCTTTAGCAACGGAGACTTAACCTTCAACCTCTGAGAAGCAACCAAGGGCAACAGCAATAGCCTATATTGTTTTGTGAATCTCTTGGCCTTCCTTGAGTAAGAACTTGAAAAACGGTTTATTGTACCTGCTATTTAGGCGTTTGTTAGATGGTTTATGGCTTGTGGGAGTAGACCAAGTGGGGTAATTTTATTTACACTATAGATTGATGACAGCATGTCATGATAACTCCAAGGATGCAACAATGGCACTAATATGTTGGTGGTGACCATCTGCTGTCTAATTGGACTTAAGGCCTGCTCAACAGGAGGGAAATCATACTTGGTACTAGAAACCTAGTTGATTACTCAGGGTCAGTGATATCAATATAGAATATCCTACCACTACTTTACTAAAGCAGTGCAATTCCTAAGTGCATCCAAATGTCCTTATACCCACAGTAAGTGCAGCTCTTACCCTCATCAAAGAAACTCCCCTTTGCAAGAGAGACCATTATAGAAAACCACAACTGGTCACCACGTAAAGAACAAGTGATTTTGGGGTTCTCAGCTTCAACTGATACACCTGCAACACCAGCCCAGCACCTGAAACTCAGCAAACGGCTCAGGAGAGGGCACAGAGTCTCTTAAGAGTCAGAGGACCAGTGACTCTGCTGGCTGTGAGATTGGGGCCTTATAGAAGTGATAGGGGAGCCTCATCCATGATCTCTAAGTAGTATGCCTGCTGGAACAAGCCCTGAAGAAGTGCACTTCCAATAGACATGTTAACATGAAGGAGGATCTTATGTTATCCCACCAATATACAAGACCTAAAGAACGGCAAGAGCTGGAGAAATACTCTTCCCTAGGAATGAGCCTTCTAATTGGTTATCCAAATGCCAAGGGGTCAGCCCTGGAATAATATACATATAAGTAACTCTAAATGGACCCCACAGGTGGTATTCATGTATTTAGGTGCACCTGTGTGCATGTGGTTACACAGGTGTACACACGTATGTGTACATATACACACATAGTTACTTACACACATACCAATAAAGAAAAAGACAACATGACTTTGAAAGGAAACAAGAGGGGAAGGTATATAGGAGGAAGTAGAGGGAAGAAAAGGAAGAGGACATGATGTTAATTTTAGTGAGAGTAAAAAGGCCCCCTGTGGGGAGTCGATGGAGTCCCGAGTGACTGTATAGATTTGACATGGGCACAGACATGTCAAGGACCCCAATGCCTCAGACTCACAAAAATGGCAAAGCCTTCCCCTGTGTCATGCTCAGTGGAATGGTCCAGGTAAGAATGTTATTGATGACCGACCTTCCTTTAGCTAAACTCAGTGTGTACAGAAACTATAACCACCCCAGCTTCCTCCTCCCATAGGACTTGAACCTTAAACTGCTACCTCAGAGACCTCCTAGTGAGACTATGTAATAAGCCTGTCTTCTTCCTAACGTTACTATAGGCTGTAAGCAAAGGTGGTACTTGCTTTCTCAATAGACTGAAAATGACCCTGACTACACTGTACATACTCAGTTATATCTGTGACCTCATGAACACCTCTTTTCTTGAATCTACTTCCTGCAAAGCATACCTGCTGCCATTTACTTAGCTGGGTTTTGTTTCTTCTGTTCTAGCAGCCTCCCAGAGATGACTTATTTAAATGCAGCTTCCAAGCCGTGGCGCCAATGTACTGTGTCATCCACAACCCCACCATAAACAAATTTTCTGATAACCTCCATAGCCTCGGTAGTGGCCTCTAAAGTCCTTATGGATGCCCTTCATCCTCAGGGATCCTCGGATTTCCTCTCCTAGGGCTGACACCTTGCCATTCTCTGAAGCTGTTATTGGTTATTAGGATCAGGTGATGAGAGAATAGAAGAAAAATCAAAGGCTTGATATGCCGCTGGGTCTACGGAGGTTGTTTATAAAATGCTGATTCACAAAGAGAAGCCACTGATATTAGCTAGACTAGCACCACTAATCAGCACCACACGATCTCACAAGTCTTTCTTAGATAAGGAAAATGAACATAGCTGGGACTGTTTTACCCATAATAGACTCTGCACTGAGCCGTCAGCTAAGGGTTGGAGGTGAGGCATGAGGCAGTATAGAGACAGACACACATCTTTTCTGAAGTGGTGTTCAGAGTACGTGTAGCTTCAGAAGCTGCACTGTGCTGGGCCTTCTTTTCATTCCTGCAACGTAGTTCTTCCTAACACAGCTAAGTCACTTAGCTGGAACTGGGTTTTCTTATCAGCAAAATATAGATTCCTTTTACCTCACATGCTGTCTGCAAATTAAATGTTACAGTGCCTTAACCAGTACCTAGTCCAAGCAGTTCATTTCAGAAAAGGTAGATATTATTAAAGATATCACACTAAAGGATTCCAAAATGTCTTAGTTAGGGATTTACTGCTGTGAACAGACACCATGACCAAGGCAACTCTTATAAGGACAATATTAAATTGGGATTGCCTTACAGGTTCAGAGGTTCAGTCCATTATCATCAAGGAGGGAGCATGGCAGCACCCAGGCAGGAGTGGTTCAGGCAGAGCTGAGAGTTCTACATCTTCATCTGAAGGCTGCTAAGAGAAGACTGGCTTCCAGGCTGCTAGGATTAGGGTCTTAAAGCCTATGCCCACAGTGACACACCTATTCCAACAAGGCCACACCTACTCCAAGAGGGCCACTCCCTGGGTCGAGCTTATACAAACCATAACGCAAAATAACTTGGGCAATTCTAGTCCTGTTTAGAAATGATTATTTTTTGATCATTCAAAAGCAATTTATAAATTAATATTTTATATATTTAAAAACAGTGATGATTTTTTAAAAAAATCTAATACTTCTTCGACCCACCACAAACCAAGATCATACCTGGCTCAGGAGTCTTGCTACGATGAGGTGGACAGAGGTGTTCCCCATGGCAGGGCTGAACTGCCATACTGCTGAGGCTCAGCAAAGCAGGAGAGGCTCTGAGCTACTTGAAAGTCAGAAACAAAGCAGTTTGCTGAATGAATGCATGCTGTGTACAGAGACGTGGGTGCCATTTAGGGTTTGAGAGTTGACAAATGGAGAGTGAACTTGGGTGTCTTTGGATCCAGTGCTGTCTAGTCAGCAGATGAAGCACAACTTGGGAGATCACCAGGAAGGCCTTCAGCAAGGGGGGGGGGGAGATTTATCTAGAATAGAGCCTACGAACTTCAAAGACTCCTCTTTAATATCCATACCACATAAAGATAAAAAGAATTTTGAGGCAGAACAAACATACCTGAAGGTAGATCATATTTTAGACAAAAGCTTTTGCTTTTTTTTATTAACTAAAAAATTTTAAAGAAAAATTCCTTCTAAGTGGTCTTTAATGATAATGATAAAGTTATAATGTCTCACTACATTTCTAAATATGCCCCGACTCAAGTTTCATTCAGCAGAGGTGGTCAGTCCATCTACCTCTCATCTGCTAGCTAAAGGGTGTCTTTATTTTAATAGGCCCTGGTATGCAGCCAAACAAACACTGAAGGGAGCTGCCAGGCTGCTTCTGAAGCAACAGTAATAACAGTGCTGGTACCACTAGTGCCTACAAGTAAACTATACCCCAGCACACAGCTACAGAATCGTTTGCATATCTTTATTAAAGGGCATTACAGCTTTAAAAACATCCAGACATTCGATGTCCAAAGGAGAAAAATAGTAATGCCAAAGTTGCAAAAGCTTAAGCTGAAAACACAAAACACTAGGAAAATCCAGACATTAGAAAGATGTTTTATTATTAACTACTTTGTAATACATCTTAGTGTCTGTTTCTTGTGCTTTTTGTTTTTTCTGTTTATTCTGTCCTATTCTGACGTGTATCATCATCATCATCATCATCATCATCATCATCATCATCATCATCATCCCGCACCCACCACCATCGGTTTTCTGAGACAGGTTTTATTTGTGTGCTCTGGCTATCCTGGAACTCACTCTGTAGACCAAGCTGGCCTCAAACTAAAGAGTTCTGCCTGCCTCTGCCTCCTGAGTGCTGGCATTAAAGGCATGTGCTACAACTGCCTGGCTTATTTTTATGTTATTTTATTATCATTATTATCTTTTGTAGATAATGTTTGAATTCTAAATAAAGAAAGAGAAAAAGGGTGTAGATTTGGGTTGGTGGGGAAGTGGGAAGGGTCTGGGAAGAGTTAAGGAAGGGGAAAACTATTTTCAAAAAAATGTTGTAAAATTAAAAATCTAATCAAAAGATTTCTTTCTACCCAGTGGCTATATTTTATAATTTGTAAAATTAAAACTATAAAGATAAAAAGATAACCTAATCCAGAGATCCATCTGCATAAGTGTCCATGGCCATAGCTGTTATCTCCCTTGCTTCATTATATCATTTTGTATAATTGTTCTCATCCTCTAACATCTAACTTACGCCGTTATACTGTAAGACTTTCTCAGGGGAGAGAAAAAAATTTGAGACAGAACAAACATATCTGAAGGTGGATCATATTTTAGTCAAAAGCTGTTGCTTTTTTTTTATTAACTAAAAAATTTTGAAGAAAAATTCCTTCTAAGTGGTCTTTAAAAGTTAACAGTTTTTGGAGTCTCAGTTTCTTTCATACAAGGTAACAGCAACAGGATAAAAGTTAAAGTGATAGTCTCAACTATCATTTGCAAAGCAGTCTAGTTAAAAATATTTCATATGGCATTCTTTAACCAAGAACATAAAATTGTATCTTCCAACACTGACAAAAATTCAAAACTAAATTATAAGTATGTGACTAAAACATAATATTATATGAAAAGGCCTTTTTATGAGCACCCAAATAATCCCTCCTCTCTACACAGCAACAACACAAAAGCATTTTTAGCTTTTAGGTTTCAACAAATCCTGTTGTAACAACTCCCTCCCTTCCCTTCCTCCCCTGTCTAATTCTCCCACAGCTCTAAACCAGAGAGAGAGAGAGAGAGAGAGAGACAGAGAGAGAGAGAGACAGAGACACCTGGTATTTATCTTCCAGCACCATCAGCAGTTTTCCCCTCTCATCTCTAAGGAGCTCTGTATTTGATATTTTCAAGCTCACTTGTCGGCACTTCACAGGCAACGTTCAGTCTCTCAGACCCAGCCTCCTACCTGTGGTTCCTCTGTATCAGACACTGAAGACATCACGAGTCAATGCAGAGCGGAGTTAAGACAGTAAGGGCTACTGGCAAAAGGTATGGAAGCTTCTAGATTGTTCAGACAGCTAAGTACAGACCTCTGGGGATTGCTTCATTTGAATTAGAAGTTACATATCTGTTTTAAATATTTTTGGTATGAATGAGTCTTTTGTGGAAAAATTAGCTTTAAATTTTGAAAAATAATCTACAGACTTCCTTTTGGCAAGTAGTTTGTAAATTAGACATATTTTAAGGTTCTGTTCTCAATGTGATGTGTTCTGGAAATATAAGTGTTCTCAAGACTCAAGGTCCTAACTGAGGCCCCCTCGCTTTTTTATCTCCTCACCACTGCTATTAGCACAATTGCTGAACTGTGTCTTGTCCCTCAGCAGAGTGACATGAGGGCACAGGTGGCTAGAAAGGAAAGCCTCAATGCCACAGAGGTACAGGGCATCTGTGTACCTGTAGCAGGACATGAGCTTCAACCTTTTTACACAACTTTTTTTTTTTTCATAATTCTCTATGCACAAGAAGGTTGTGAAGTCAAGTCATCTTGTGCAGGAACCAAGTACTGTGCTAACTAGATGCAATGTCTTAATATTTACTTGCTTTTTGCCTAACTGCAATTAATTGCTGCCGGACTTGTTAATTATGACAACTGACTACTTACTGATCTCTACGACACCAAAATGTATTTATACATTTAGGAAATGTATTGTTTGATGGAAAGAGAGCACTAATAGTAAAGGTGGATATAGATAGATCATCATGTAAGTTATTCCATCAGAGCAAAGGCGAATGCAAACAGCAAGAAGATCTTCAGGCAGTATTGACACTGATCTCAACTGCTGGAGCTTCCTGGGCTGGAAATAAGTCTGTGAGGCAGTTTCACAGACTGACGCCTGAACTCACAAGAGCTGGTAAAACCTGTAGATACACAAGCTCGCTCCTCCCTGCAGGCTCTTAACTTTCCTTCTGTTTTGGTTATAGCTAGGACATCTGGGAAACAAAAGAAATAAACTGCCTGCCCCCTGCAGATTAAGTCCTAAGATCATCAAGCTTGTACACCGGCTGACTCAAGAATGTAATTCCTTAAAATCATGGGACTGACAAAACAGAACTCAATCCAGCAGACCTGATGTCTTAGAGACTCAATCACAGCTATGGCAGGTTTGTACTTCCATAAAGGCCTGGATTAGTGTTACTCTAAGTATTTAACAAAAGCCACACACCAGTCTCTTGGCAAGAAGGAAAGCCAAACCATTTGTCCTATCTGTACCCCACGCAGGCCTTCATTTTCCTGGAGAGGAAAGGAGCAGACAGGTGCTTCTGTCAGGACAGAGGAAGAGAGGGGGAGGGGGAGGCAGAGCAGCACAGGCAGCTCTGCAGAGAAGACTGTGGGGTGGGTGCTCCCACCTGAGTCCACTGATGTAACCAAACAATCACACTCTAGACTTCCTAAGGTTTCCTTCAGTTCCGAGATCCTAAAAAAGTTAATTCACTCAGTTCAAGGAAGGAAAAGAAAAATCCAAATGTCTCATTTTCTGGAAGGATACTCAAGTCCAGAGACATAACATGAAATCAAGATTCACCTCCGGGCTCTTTGGGTTGAAGTGTAAGAATCACAACAGTCACAGCAGTTTATCATTAGTTATTCCAGAAAGAAAAACACCAGTGTTGCAGCATTCCAAAGAGAGCAGTAAATACTATCAGATGGAGTGCATAATGGACCAGGAATGTGAAAATGGAGATTAAGAAGTACTTTTGTCTTTTTAAAGTCAGCTACAAAGTACAAGGGGCAGGGGTATTATTTTTCCCTATGGCAACAATGTGGCTATTTCTGGCCCTGTTTCTGAGTCATTCAGGGAATTAGAGTTGCAGTTCTGAACACTTGTCCTGGATTGTAACTGGGAAGCATTCGGCTGGTAAGGAAAAAGGACCTTGCATTTTCCTAAGCTAGAACCAGGAACATGATGCTAAACAAATGCTAGCGAACCCACAGAAGAGCTGTGCCGGACTCTAAATTCCTTCTAGTTTCTTTTCTTCTTTAAAAGTTATACTGGGTCATAATCCTCACACATGGTATGTGCTGAATAAAGATTTAATTCAAACCTTTTTTCAGTTACCTTTGCTAATATTTATAAATTATTTGGAGGAGGTAGATTTGAGGTTGTTCCTTATTATTTAAAACTGTTTAATGTGGTTTACAATGCTAACAAAATTCTGCATCAGATTTTACAGCTACACTCTGAAGTGTCTAACCTGCCTGCCTACAGGGAGTGTGTCTACTTGGCAGACACTTTCAGCGCACTTAGGGTCTTCCGTGGATGACTCTACTCACACCACAACCCAAGCATGCTCATGGTGCTCCCTCAGCAGAATGCTAACCCCAAGTCACCATGAGCCCGCAGCCTCCTCTCCCACTCTGTGCATGTCTGTGCATGCAGGCAGCAAGTCAGTGCGCCCTGGCTCCCGTGTGAAGTTTTTTTGTTTTCTTATTCTTCCTCTGCCCCCAGTCCTGATTTTGCTTCTTTCCATAGCTTTTGTTATATGGGTCTCAGCTGCACAGAAATAGCTACAAGGTCTGACCACACACCACAATCACCCACTGGAAGCTTCTAGGAGAACAGAAGTAAGAGCAACATCATGGCCTCCGCCGGTCTCCAGCTCCTTGCTTTCATCCTGGCCGTGTCTGGGGTGTCTGGAGTACTTGCTGCCACTCTGCTGCCAAACTGGAAGGTTAATGCATATGCAGGCTCCAACATTGTAACTGCTATTGTGCAGGTGCATGGGCTGTGGATGGACTGCACGTGGTACAGCACTGGGATGTTTAGCTGCACTTTGAAATACTCCATTCTGTCACTCCCCGTCCATGTGCAGACTGCGAGGGCCACCATGGTCCTGGCCTGTGTTCTGTCTGCTTTGGGGATTTGTACTTCGATAGTAGGAATGAAATGCACTCACTTAGGAGGAGACACACACACCAAACGTCAAATTTCCTTTGCTGGAGGAGTCTGCTTCATTACTGCAGGGATCTCTGGTTTAATCCCAACAGTGTGGTACACCAAGGAGATCATAGCGAACTTTTTGGATCTGACCATTCCGGAAAGCCACAAATATGAGCCTGGAGGAGCTCTGTACATCGGGTTCATTTCCGTGATGCTACTGCTTACCTCTGGTATTATTCTCTGCATTTCCTATATGAAAAAGAACCGAGAACCATGGATCTATCCTCCCAAGCCGAAACTTACCTCGACCTGGCAGCCAAAGAACAGGCTAGCATATAACCTGAAGGATTACGTGTAAAGAGCTGTGTAATAAACATGTAGTGAGGCTTCTGAGAGCCCGCTCAAACTTTATTAGAATGAAGAGAAAAACCACATGTATGCTTAATTTCCTTTAAAAAATATAAAATATTAAAAAATTGTGAGGTACTTTAAAATGCCAACAAATGACCACACACAATCATATCTACTGTCTTGCATTTACTTTCCCATTATTGCATTCATGTTTTATTTAAAGTATGTAACTGAAAGAAGGCCTGACTAGACTAATAAAGTGATGGATGACAGTATTAGTTTACTTTTAAAGATAAGTTTTTAATATATCTTTTATATTACTTTTTCTTAATTGCAAAGTATAAAAATGTTCTTGATCAACATCCTTTAGTGTTGGTCAAGAATTCATTCCTCCTTAGAATAAGGAACATAACTCTCATGAAAGGTTATAGGTACAGAGACAAAATTTAGAGCTAAGATGAAAGGATGGACTATCCAGAGAGTACCCCATTCGGGAGTCCATCCCATCATCAGCCACCAAACCTAGATACTAATGCTCATGCCAGCAAGATACTGCTGAAGGGACCCTGATATTGCGGCCTCTTGTGAGGCTATGCCAGTGCCTGGTCAACACCGAAATGGATGCTCACAGCCAGCTACTGGATGGAACACAGGGTCCCCAATGGAGGAACTAGAGAAAGTACCCAAGTACCTGAAGGGGGCTGCAACCCTGTAGGTGGAACAACAACAGGAACTAACCAGTACCCCCGGGGTTTGTGTTTCTGGCTGCATATGTAGCAGAAGATGACCTAATTGGCCATCAGTGGGAATAGAGGCTCCTTGGTCTTCCAAACTCTATATGACCTAGCACAAGGCAAGGCCTGGGCCAAGTAGTGGGAGTGGGTGGGTAGGGGAACAGAGGTGGGGGGAGGGGTATGGGAAACTTTCGGGATAGCATTTGAAATGTAAATAAANAAAANAANAANAAAAAAAAAAAAAAAAAAAAAAAAAGAATATGCCTACTTTTGCCCTCTGGTGGGCAATGTCTGAATATCCTGCTGTTTTAAAGCCACAGGATGTGGAGGAGATCCCAAGAGAAACAGAACTCATGCAGATATCACCCAAGCCATCCAGCCATAGGTCCAACTTCCATTCCAATTTTTCATGTGTTATAATATATGCAAATTAAGATTAGATTGAATTAATGAACTGGTAGATACTACTGCAGCACAAAAAAGCCAATATAAACACAAACTAAAATATAGCACTTTTAATGTACCAGCCGAGTAATAAGAGCCCTCCCTGCTTGCTTCAAATTACCTGAGCACTGCCCCCTCTTCTGTATCCAAAAAACAATTACATTCATTTCTCCAACTATCTGGATTCATCCCATCCATGACTCACATTTATCACTATTTGAATAAGTCCCTTGTTTTTGAGACCGGGTCTTACTGGATAAGCCAGATGCCTCCCTCCTGTGTGCTGGGGCTTACACATATGCTCAGCTTAGTCACTTTTAAGTTCTATTTTTTTCCTCAAAATTCATTCAAGTTAACAAAAACACTGCTGTTCTCTTATAAATGTGCATCTTCAGTTAATTAATACAAGTAAATTAAGTTTTAAAGGAATGTTTTTAAAATATGCATATAAATTATGACATGTAATTCAAATATTCTAACAAAGATTTGGACTTTTCATAGCTGCAAAGAAACATTGTAGTTTTTCTAATAATCTATTTGCTAGTTTATGCTTATTAATAGCTCATAATGGAACTGCTAAAGAAAAAATCTACACATTAATAACTTAGAAGTGTGTATACAGAAAATAGACTAAAGTTCTTTAACTCCATTTACTTAGTGGATTTTCATGCTCTGCAATAGTCATGCTATAATAGGACAGCAAAAAATAAAAAGGCGCTGCTTCCTGTGAGAACACAGGAGGCTGTTTTAATACAAGTTTAAATGATTATTTAAAATATATTTCCTTGTAGGTGGCCAAGTACTTTCTAAAGAAAGAAAATGTTATGTTAAAAAGATTTCTAATAAAGAATATCTATAGGCAAATGATGTGACAGAACTGCTTTGGTCCCCATAGGGTTCATTCATTTTACTTAATGTATCAGTATTTAGGCAGGCTATGTGGCCCAGAGTCCTATGTTAAAATGTCATTTAATATAGTCCAGGTAATTTATCTCAAATACTTTCTTCTTAACTAGACAGAGGAATGTTTGACACTCTCAAGCAGCAGATGATTTATACCAAATAAAGGTCAATTCTTTCTGGACAGGAGCTGTTGACAGGGAAGTGAGCAGGGTGCAAACAGACGAAAACACTATGCAGGAGCAGCCCAGGCACAGGCGGCTTTGATTCCTCTCTGCTGGTTTTCAATGGGGTGAATTTAGCACAGAGAGTACACGCAGTAGTGACTGAAGACCTGGGTTGTCATAACTGAGACAATGGTACTGGAATCCAGTACGAAGAGGTCAGAGATGCTGCTAACAATGCACAGGACAAACCTTGCAAAAGATGATCTGGCTCCAAAATAACAGTAGTTAGGATGTTTTAACAAATTACGTTCTAACTTATTACCAATATAAAAGCCAAACTAAACTATTTTCTAAAATCATTGTTAACTTTTATCTACTGACCATGCATGCGTGTATGTGTGTGTGTGTGTGTGTGTGTGTGTGTGTGTGTGTGTGTGTGTGTGTGTGTATGTGCATACAAATGCACAGCTGTGATCTGGGATATGATTTGTGCACTGTTTTGTTAATGGAAACTTGGTCCCAGTTGGTGCTGATGGTGCAGGGTTTATATTCTTTAAAAACATATCAAACAGTGAGTTTTGCTAAAATACACACCAGCTAAAAACTGTTGCCAAAAATATTTACATTAAATAAATGTCTAGTAGGTGTCAATTAGAGAGTTCTCTCAGAAACCACAAAACTATTTCACTATTTTCTCAAGGACTGGCAGTGGTGACCATGTAACTTAACTTCCATTAGTTGGATACTTAGAGTAGAAGGCAATGATAATGACAGTGATGGTGACTGCCACTATCGTCCAAACCCTGACACTTTATCACCTGACCTAGGGGAAGAGAACAGGTGACCTAAGAGCTCTTCAAGTAAGAAACTATGGTGGGGCTGGAGAGACATGTCAGTGCAGAAGATACAGCCTGGCAATCTGAGATCAAAACCCACTGAAAGGTAGAAGGGGCAATCCCACTCTACCAGGCTGTCCTTTGACGTCCACATTCACACCATGGGGTGTATATATCCTAACATGTGCCCCCACCCTCCACACACACACCAGAAACTAAAAACAAAAAAGATGTTTTGCAGTTCTTATTCAAGAGAAGTAGAAAGAAAACAACTGTGGTATAGTCTGTATATAAAATTTTAGATCTTAGAGATCATTTCCTATCAAGTATCTTCAGTGGAACAGTTCACACTCATATGAAGATAAAGAAGCAAATACTTACTTCTGGTTTGGGAACAAAAGCTTTTCCTGGAATTGTAAAGAGGTGTTCAACATTGCAGAGGTACTGGGCCATAATGGAAAGACGACTGCGCTGTTTGCTTCCTGTAGTGGCTACAAGTCTCTACAAAAGGCCAAAAGATAAGTTTTAACAAAGAGTTAATCCCATCTGACTAGAGAGAACAGAGCCAAAACTTGATGCTCATTTTTAAAGACAAATTATTTGTTTTTTATATATATACACATATGCACGCACACACATATTTCCATGCTATGTGACACTCAGGGAATAAACATTAACTATGACATACTGTAGAAGTGTCAGTTACATCATGTATAATTCACTGAAAAAAAAAAATCACAAAGGCAAACTACTAGTGACTGTTGTAGAGTTTCAAGCCACTATTATATTCTATAACAGAAAGTCATATAGAAACTATCAATAAACATTTTATGAAAAAATTAGCAAATAACCAAGAATTATAAAGGTAATTTTACAGATATTTCCTTTAATAAAATAAAACCTTGATTATTTAAGAACCTTTGGATTACAGGCTGTTTGTGACAAATAACTTATGCAAAAAATTAGGACTTTTTCCTTTAACCAATCACTTATTTTGAAATGAATTAAGTGCATAACAAATTGATAAAATGCAATTTGCATGAAAATTCCAACTAGATATTTAAAAAGAACTGTAATTTCTCTATATATGTAAAATGAATCTTCAGATAAAAATGATAGAGTATTAAGAATTGCCAAGACACTCCTAGAAAATGTCAGTGCGCATGGGAGCTTCAGCCTACCTTAGACATGAAAATGAAGACAGCGTTGCTGCAAGCATGGACAGGCCAATAGGACAACCCTCAGACCGAGACCCGAGCACACGAGGGTGTCTGATACATGAAAGATGTGACTGTCTTAATAAAAGGACAGACCATTCATTATGTGGTATAGGTGTAATTAAAGCCTTTGCAGGAGAAAATCAGAGGTCCCAATTTGTACCATAACAAAAAACAAACTGTAAATGAATTAATGGTGAATGAAAAATAAAATTTAAGTCTTTTGCAAGTAACATCCATGACTCCAAAGTAGAGAAGAATGTCTTAAAAATGCAAGGCCAGAAGCTATAAAAGATTTTTTTCTGTTAAAATTATTTTGAGTTCAATTAAAACACTCTCAAGATATGGAGGCAGAGGCAGGCGAATTTTGGAGTTCGAGGCCAGTCTGGTCTACAGAGTGAGTTCCAGGACAGCCAAGGCTACACAGAGAAACCCTGTCTGGAAAAACCAAAAAACCCCAACAACAACAACAACAAAAAAACAAAAACAAAAACAAAACAAAACAAAAATAAGTAAAAAAAAAATTAAAAAAAGATGTATTTAGAGGACCAAAGCATTAATGTTCACAGTACAAATGTGATGCTTACAGACTAGGCATTTCAAAACAACCAGTATATTGATAAGGCAAATCATTACGGAGCAAATAAATTACTTATAACCATTAATTATGTCACACTTACAATAAAGAGATGTGTAAATTAAAACCACAAAAGTCTATAACTTCACACTCAAGAGGAATAGTAAAGATAACTAGTCAATGATGAAAAGTTTTAGAAGCTACAGGGATTGTGTGCACAGCAGTGAGAGTAGAAAGGGCAGAAACTGCTATATTAGCATGTTAGATGATAATTTGGCAATAAAAGCTAAAGTTTTACAGTATATATACTTACACAAGAATATACATATATTATCCCAAAAGTGGAACATTATAATTCCACTAACATGAATGGCTAATAGTTTTGCCAACAAAATATGAAGTAACCATTAAAATGAGGAAAAGAGATTACAAGCACAGGTTACACCCTCCAACAGAGTATAGCTTTTAAAATGGCAAAACCAAGCATGATCTGATGATGCTTACATACAAACCTTAGGGTGCCTGTATGTGCCAACATATACACCTACAATATACAAACAGATCATGTGTGGGCATGATGAGTACCACTTTTAACATGGTTAAAAGTTCCACAAGGAAGGAGGGCTCCAAACATACACGTGACATTTGGTTTTTGGTGGAGGTGGTGGAATACATGTTAAAATTGGGTAAAACTGAGAGTAATAGGTACAAAGATCCCTCATCTTTCTAAATGGATCGTGTTTCTGTGTCCTTGAGCTCTGAGGACATCCCAAGACTCCAGTTAGCTGTTTAGGACCCAGGTCACAAATCCCAGTAATGAGTGGAAACATCTGAAGCCAGGCACACAGTAGCACACCTGTGCTAGAACATCAACAGTACTTTCAGAGCAGCAGTTATGGGACTTTCTCCCTCTCACTTCCCTGACTTATCACCTAATCTGATAGCTCTTTCTGCTGCTGCTCTAACCTATTCTGGGCATGAGAAATCATACAATCTGGCTTTTTAGAGCTTTACCTTAAGTAAGACTAAAGCAGGTTCTGGAGTGCTGAAGAGATGGCTCAGTGATTAAGAGCACTCCAGGATCAGGGGCTCCAATGGGGCCCTTGGGCACCAGGCATGGTTGTGATACATATACATGCATACAGGTAAAACATGTATATACATAAAAATATTGTAATAGAAACAAAAGAACAGGTTTTGGATGAGAAGCAGAGGAATCCCCTAAGATGTGTCTGGAGATCTCAGCTTCTCCCTTGACATCCAGGCCATCCCATCTCAGTGCCCCTTTACCACCTCTCCATCTTAACTACCTGCTTATGTGCACTGGGAAAGGAGACATTATTAGGAAACTGAGTCAAGATAATGAGTTACTATAGCATGTAAGACACAGAAAATGCTCTTTGGTATAATATAAAAGAGATGTACGTATTCTCAAATAAATCCTCTTGCTTTAGCCCCCAAAGTGTTGGGATTACAGGCACAATTCACAGTACCCAATGATAAAGCAGATCTTTAAAACTAAACTCCAGCAAGAATATAACCATGAACCTTAAAAAGGAACCCAATAATTGGTTATCCTGGATTTCCTTCTTAAGACATTGCTAATATGCTACTTTACATTTGAAATATATGTTTCCAATGGTGAATTCAAAAGAATTTAAAAATTATTTTAACTAAAAATTCAACTTGAAAGGGGTGGAATTATTTTAATTTGACTTAAAGCATAGTTTAATATATTTTACTCTGAGCATGAAGCACTATATACAGTCAGAGAGGGGGTGTTCTAATTCATAATCTAGACTTAGTCAATCTCCATAGCAAATATAGCAGGTTTTGAAGATGAAAATATGAGCCTTAGATTGTATTTTAGCATGAAGCAGCACTTAGAACTGCTAATCCACTGAACAAAAACTCAAGTCACAGTCTAGAAAGCCTGCAAAGACTTTACACTAAAAGCTACCCTCAGATGTTAATGGCCTATTAACTATTTAATATGTATTACCATTTTTTATGTTAGATAAAGCTATGAACACAAAAGTCCACCAATAGGTGATTTTTCACAATAAAAGGCCAGGAGAACAAATGAGTTAATTTTTTAGTAGAAGGAAACCACTAAACCTTATGTCGCTCTAAGGATTAGAAAACAAGGCATGGAAGATTCCCAAGGATGGTATTTCCTTTACTTTTGTCTGTTTCTGTTAGTCATCTAAAATAACTGTATATAGGAAAAGTATATTTGTACTTGAGAAGCTACAGTGTCCAACCAGAGACAATGAACTGCCTATCATTAATAGAGGAGTGACATCTTCCCTACTAGGAATGTAAGCATGGATTGCCAGGGAAAGGGCGGCCTGCAGAAGCGACACAGCAGCTGGGACAGACTCCGTTTCTGGCTCCAGACATCCGGAACCTTTCCCGCCAGAGGAGAGGTGTCCACCCGGGAGGGTTCTCACTGCCTGATCTGGTAAGAGAGCCATCTTTGCCATCTTTGCTCCAGTGAGTTGCCAGGAGAGGGCGGCCTGCAGAAGCAACACAGCTTCTTGGAAAGATCCCTTTTCTGTCTCTAGACATATTAGCACTTTCACCTCCAGAGGAGAGGTGTCTGCAAGGGTGGGCTCTCACTGCCTGAGCTGGTTGGGGAGCCATCTTTGCTCCGGTTCGCCTAGGCTCCAGTCTGCACTGGTGAGAATGTGGACTGCAGAAGCTACACAGCTTTGGGACAGACAGAAGCAACCTAGCTTCTGGGACAGACCCTGTTTCGGGCTCCAGAAATTTGGG